>NC_088375.1:41571818-41874848 GCF_037993035.2 Macaca fascicularis | reverse complement strand
TTCTTTTTTAAAGACGAAGTCTCACTATGTTGCCCAGGCTGGAGTGCCTTGGCTAGTCATAGGTGCAGTCCCACTACTGATCAGCACAAGCCTTTTGACCTGCTCCGTTTCTGACCTGGGCAGGTTCACCCCTCCTTAGGCAACCTAGTAAGTGGTCCGTCCACTCCCAGGAGGTCACCATATTAATGCTGAACTTAATATGGAAAGTCAATCAGCATAGCACACTACAGCCCAGAACTTCTGGCCTCAGGTGATCCTTCTGCTTCGGCCTCCTTAGTAGCTGGGACTACAGGTGCATGCTGAGTGTTACAATGAGTATGTTTACCTTTTCAAAAAATTGTGAAAATGTTTTCATAATGATTTTTATATTACCCCCACACCAATAATATGTGAGAGCACCATTTCTTCAACAGCCTTGCCAATATTTGATATTGTCTTTTTAATTTCAAAATCTCTAATGCATATGTAGAGTATCTCATTATTTTAAGTAGCATTTCCCTGATGACCATTAATATTGAGCATTTTTTCATATGCCTATTGACACTGTCTTCTGTAAAGTGTCTGTTCAAATATTTTCTGTGCCTCAGTTTCCTCATCAGAAAAATGGGATAATAACATACATACCTCATAGAGTTTTTATAAAGATCAAATAAGTTAATATGTATAAGCACTTAGAACAATTCCTCACGTACAGTGTATTAGTTTTCTATTGTTGCTGTAGCAAATTATGTGAAACTCAGAGGCATAAACAACATAAATTTACTGTTTCACAGTTCTGTAGGTCAGATGTTCCTCACAGGTCTCACAGTGTTAAAACTGAACAGCAGGCAGGGCTGCTCGTTTCTGGAGGCTCTAGGGAGAAATCCATTTCCTTTTTTTCCCAGCTTCTTGAGGGTACTCAGATTTCTTGGCTCATGGCCCCCTTCCTCCATCTTCAAAGCCAACAACACTGCATCTCTCTGTGCCTTTTTTCTGTTGTCATGTCTCCCTCTGATTCTCTTCTTCCTTCTTATTCCCTCTTCCACTTCTTTCCCCTCTTCCACTGGGTGATTGTATTGGGCCACCCAGAAAATCCATGATAACCTCTTTGTTTTAAGGTCAGTTGTTTAGCAAACTTAATTCCATCTGCAATGTTAATTGTTCTTAGCCAACCAATATAATATATTCACTGATTTTAGGGACTAGGACATGGATATCTCCGAAAGCAATTATTCACCTACCATACATAGTAACTGCTATATTAGGGTTAGCTTTTCTTGGTATTATTATTATTATTATTATTATTATTAAAGGTCCTTAGATTTAGAGTTAAGGACTTGGACTCAAATCACAGCTTCAAAACTTACCATCTGTGTGGTCTTGGGAACGTTAATTGCTGTCTTTGAGACATGCAATTTAGTATGTTATTTGGAAATATGCAGCAAATAGATAAATCATTAGTTATCAAAAAAATCACTTTTATTTATTAATTTATTTATTTATTTTTCACCAGTTGTCAAATGATCCTTTATTGAAATACTTTCCTTTGTGCTTAACTGGCTGGGCATTCCACAGCACCACTGTTGATGTCATCTATGATGTCATGGGGGTGGCGGCCATCAACATTACAGCCCACAGACTGGGCAGTCCCCAGGATCTCTTTAATGGTTCCAGAGAGTTCTCTGGCTAAGGATCGGTGCCGCATCTGTCGAGCAATGTTGATGATCTCATCAAAAGTGATATTCCCACTGTGTTTAATGTTTTTCTGTTTCTTTCTGTCTCTTGGTTCCTTGAGGGCTTTGATGATCAGGGCAGAGGCAGAAGGCACCACCTCAATCTGGGCCTGTCTGTTCTGAATGGTCAGTTTCACTGTAATCCTCAGGCCCTTCCAGTCACCTGTTGCCTTGGCAATGTCATCACCAACCTTTTTCGGAGACAGACCCAGGGGGCCGATCTTGGGGGCCAGCGCAGAAGTGGCACCGACTTCACCTCCGGTGCACCTCAGGTATACGACTTTGATCTCGTTGGGTCGAATTTCGGTGGCATGGAGGAGGTGGCTGGTGTTGGATGAACCCGGATTCGGGATGACCGAAGAAAGTTGCACCTTTACCCCGCTCCGAGCGGAAAGCCAAGAGCAAAAAAATCACTTTAAAATTGAAGTCCTTGGACTGTAGAACTGGGTGTTAGTTAGAAATTGGTGGTGGGGGAGGGGGGGATAGAGGGGCAGAAGTGTGATGTTTTGTTGACTTTACAAACATTTAGCTCTATTTGTCTTAATTTTTTTGTGGTAAAATACACATAACATAAAATGTATCATTAGTGACATTCACAGTGTTGTGTAAACATTACTACTGTCTTGTTCTAGAACATTTTCATTAACCCCAAAGGAAATCTTGTACTATTAAGCAGTCACTTGCCATTCCCCACTCCTCCTGGCCACTGGCAATCACTAATCTGCCTCCTGTCTAAGGATTTTCTGACTCTGGATGTTTCCTATAAATAAAATCATACAATATGTGGCTTTTGCAACTGGCTTCTTTCACTTAGCATAATATTTTGAAAATATATCTACCCTGTAGAATGTATCAGCACTTCATTCCTTTTTTAAGGCTAATATTCTGTTGTATGGATATACCACATTTTGTTTATTCATGTATCTGTTGATGGACATTTGGGTTGTTTCCACCTTTTGGCTATTGAGTGTAGTGCTGCTGTGAATATGTGTGCACAAGTTGTTATTTGAACACCTGCTTTACTTCTTTTGGGTATATAACCAGGAGTGGAATTCCTGGATCATATAGTAATTCTATATTGAATCTGATGTGGACCCACCAAACCCTTCCACAGCAGTTATGCCATTTTAAATTCCCACCAGCAAGGGACATGGGCTCCAATTTCTCCACATTCTCAGCCACTGGTCCATTTGTCATTTAATGAAACTAAAAATGTATGGGACTTTTAATGGAACTAAAAATTCTGTATATAGTACTATGATAAATTAAAATCACTAAAATAAAACCATAAAGTGATACTAATAACAGGCATAAGGATGAAAAAAAACAGAATGTGGGGATCGGCATAGCCTTACCAGGTATATTATTTCTTATTGCTGCTGTAACAAATTACCACAAATTTAGTGAGTTAAACCCACAGAAATGTATTCTTTTATAGTTCCAGAGGTTAAACGTCCAAAATGGGTCACACTGGGCTAAAATCAAGGCTGTGTTCCTTTCTAGAGGCTTTAGGGAGAATCCACTTCTTTGCCTTTTCTGGCTTCCAGAGGTTGCCAACAAGTCTTGGCTTGTAGCCCCTTCCTCTGTATTCAAAGCCAACAGCATAGCATCTCTTCTCTCCTCTCTGACTGCTGTTTCTATCCTTAGATGTAAGGACTCTCTGACTCTGATCTTCCCTCTTACGAAGACCTGGTAGTTACATGGGCTCACCTAGATTATTGAGAACAATCTCCCCATCTCAAAATCCTTACCTTCATCACATCTGCAAAATCTCTTTTGCTGTGTAAAGTAACATATTCGTATGTTCTGGGATTCAGATATGGATGTCTTTGGAAGGCTATTATTGAGCCTACCACCCCAGGGTAACTTTACTCATGAAGAACTCACTCATGGAGAGGTGGGCAGAAAGGGCTCTGTCACTTAGAAAGTGGCAAAGTTACCCAGTGAAGTCAAACCACCTAAGCCTTAGTTTTCTGTTCCATAAAGGGGAGGTAATAATAGTAAACATGTTATCTGTCATGTATTTTTTTTTTTTTTTTGGTGGAAGTAAAATAAGAAAAAAATGTTTACCTATGCTAACTCAAATTTCTACCAAGCAACTTTAGTGCTCTTAGAAGACTGTAGGTAAAGCTGGTAGCTGCAAATTTCAGGCATGACTTTCTTTGAAGTCTTATGTTTTATCTGAGAAATTCATGTGAATTATACATTGTAGTTAATAATAGATGTGTGTTTGTTTTACTACATAAATAATGTTTTAAGTGTCTCGCCAGCAGGAACAATACATTGATGTTCTCTATTCTTTCATGTTGCATACCCCCATCACATCTCTGATTATCTCTGTTTGAGAAATATTGTTAAATAAAAGAAAGCACATTGTAAACTATAATGAGGAATGAAAACTCATATCATCAGATTCAAACATCAAATATTAAAAGCATAGCAGTGGTCTTAGCTCCATGTAGTGAACCAAAGGAAGAATAAAGGCCTTTTCTAAGAAGTGCAGCAAAACAGAACTCTGAAAACATATATGATTCCTGGAATTTGCCTTTTGTTAATACAGTATGATCTGTTCTTCAGACTGTGGTGAAGTAAGTTTTTCAGTCTGACTGACTGTCAGAGAGGTGGAAAGTTTATTATCAAGGAGAAATAGGTAAAGAAGAATGAAGCCAGTGGGAGATACTGGGGTCTCTGTGTCCCCTCCCCATAATATCCATAAGCTTCTCAAACATCATTCTTTGAGGTGGCCCAGTAATGCTTTCTCAGTCTTCTTTGACAATATATGCAGCCTCAAAAAACATCACTCTGCAACACATTGCTCTCTTTAGAAATTCCAGAACCATCTTTTTTTTGAGATGGAGTCTCACTCTGTCACCCAGGCTGGAGTGTAGTGGCCTGATCTTGGCTCACTGCAGCCTCTGCCTTCAGGGTTCAAGTGATTCTCCCATTTCAGCTTCCCAGGTAGCTAAGATTACAGGTGTTTGCCACCACGCTGGGCTGATTTTTGTATTTTTTGGTAGAGATGTAGAGACAGGGTTTCACCATCTTGGCCAGGGTGGTCTTGAACTCCTGACCTCAAGTGATCTGCCCACCTCGGCCTCCCAAAGTGTTGGGATTACAGGTGTAAGCTGCTGCGTCCGGCCACAGCACCATCATTTTTAAATCAGTAAGACCAATATACCCAAGGGCACCTCTAAAGAGGATCTGGGTTCCCTGAAACCTCCTGGGTAATGCAACAGGACTAGATGATTATGAATGTTTGGGGCCCTTCTGGAGATTTCTGGAAGACCTGTGCTATGTTTCTTTCACTCAGCTCATAAAGTAGCCTTAGATCTAGCCACCTTGTTAGCCAGGAAAGCGGAAAGCAAGTGAAAAGATTTCATAAGAGGCCCCAGAAATAACTTCCATAATTAACATCACTGGAGGAATATCTCATCTGCTCACAATTTCTTTTTATCTCACCTATTTCTGTTGGAGAGTGTAATAAGGACTCGGAATATGGCTCCTTCTCAAGAAATTCTTAAAGAAAAATAGCACTCCTCCCCTTCCCCAACAACTGTATAGATGCCTGCTAATATTTTCCTTAGAAGAATATCACTTTAACACATATACATGCTGGAAGTATGTCGAATTGTATCTTTTATTGAGAAATTTACCATGTAATTCTGGCAGGTAGATGACTTAGATAATATTCTAAAATGTGTAGTTTTCAGGGTTTAAGTGACTGAAAAGCTGAAGTCTAATGAAGATTTGTTAGTGGACGAAAGGAGCTAGGGAAGTGCATGCAGAATTGCTAAAGGGAAAGTGTCAAAACAAGCATTCATGAAGGCTGATTGAGAATCTGCAGAGTAAAACAAGTAGAAACAGGTCTTTGTGGGTTCATGTGATTCCACAGCTACAGAGGAATCGGGTAGGCTTAGAAGGTTAAAATGATGTAGTTTAAAGCAGAAATTTAAAATGTAGATTCCTGCTAAATAACCCTTTGATAATTTTTCAAAACAGGAAAAATCTTGCACATTTTTATTCCCATGCCATGTGAGAAATCAAATCCCAATTCTTTTACCTTCTACTCTCTAATAAATTTTTGTTTGCTTTTACTTCTTTTTGGTAAAATGAACAAGTCCTAAAATTAGATGAACTCCATTCTAATTCAAATTCTGTTCTCAAACAAAATAAACTTTTCGTTCTTTGTCCTCTAATAACCTGACCAGTATTCTATTTTTACCTCTCAGCCCTGAAATGACTTTGACTCTTAATTTGAATTTTCCTCATCTTGTAAATGTTCTGAGTGAGCTTTGGAGAGGTCTGCATTTGGTTCACTAGGCACAGTACAATTCTTACAAACTGTTGAGCTTCAGTTCAAGCTTCTATTATTCATACATCAAATTGCTTCTAGGGGTATGACACTTTGGACGTGATTGGAAGGCCAAGTGAAAGATATTTAGCGGTCTCACATGACAAGACCACTTGGACAAAAGGACTTTGTACATGTGATTCACACAATGGGAAATCATGAACTTTTTCTCACCCTGTAAGTGGCATTGTGCCAGAGTAAACTCAGGAGCTACCCTTTGGCATGATTCTGGAAATCTTTTTGGCTCTGATATTTGGAGTTTTAGTGCTAAAATAAAAATTAGCATTGGGAAGCACTTAATTATTTGTCATGGATTAAAACTATATAATCTCCTACATTTTATCCAAGAATACTACCGTCTTATAGGGTAGAAGTCTCATTCGCTACTAACATTTTATTTGTTTACACAATATTTTGTCACATAAGGGAATGTATATGAAAGCTAAGTATATAATAGAGCAATAAAAATGGAAAAAACAAGATAATAGACTTAAATTCATTGTTCATTGAAGTCAAAGTTGTTCTTTGAGAGAACATTCATTTAAGTGAATGTTGTCCTTCCAGAAAACAAGCTTTTTCATTTAAAAAAGTGTTTTTGGGCCGGGCATGGAGGCTCATGCCTGTAATCAGAGCACTTTGGGAGGCCGAAGCAGGAGGATTGCTTGAGCCCAGGACTTTGAGACCAGCCTGGGCAACATGGCAAAACTCCATCTCTACAAAAAATACAAAAATTAGCTGGGTATAGTAGCATGTGCCTGTAGTCCCAGCTACTTGGGAGGGTGAAGTGGGAGGATTGCTTTAGCCCCGAAGGGTGAGGCTGCAGTGAACTGTGGTCATGCCACTGCACTCCAGCCTGGGCGACAGAGCAAGACCCTGTCTCAAAAATGAAAAAGAAAAAGGAAAAAAACAGTATTTCCAAAGCTCCCACTTTATGCTGTGCACCGTGTTGGCTGTTATGGAGAACGTAGGGGACTATAGAATATAGGATCAACATAGATCCTGTTTTCAAGGAGATTACAGTCTTGTAGAGAAGCAGGGCAGTAAAATTAAGAAAGAAGTGGGCTCCCACACTTACATTTAGTATGAGTCAGACATTTTATCTCTTTATCTCTTATCTTCACAACAATATTGCAAATAAGATATTATCCTTGTCAATTTATAGTATGGGAACAGTGATTGAGGAAGGTGAGTAACTTCTTTGAATTTACTCTGCTAGTAAGTTGTCAAAGCAGGATTCACATTCAGATGTTTCTCCCTTTAGAGAACGAAATGTTTCCCACTATGCCCACCGACTTCCTATTTCTAGCACACTAACCACTTTGTTTCTTAGAACGAGTCACTCAATCATTCTGTAACTTAGTTTCTTGGTCTATAAAATGAAGAGGTTTCTTACGTGGGGCAGACATTCATTCTGTTGTCTTTCAGCTAACCAAGACCAGACAGGATGTCTAGCTAGGGTCACAGCTACACACTTGGGACCAGGGCTGTTCGAGTGCCCTACATTCGGTGGGGGGCACACCATTCAGAGTGCCTGAGCCTTGAAGAAAAGTAGCATTTGGGTGGACACAGAGGAAGTGGAGGGTCTTCTAGATTGAGGGAGAAGCCAGAACAAAAGCTGGCCTCCAGAGCCAGGAGTGAGGCTGGACTGTTTGCCAGAGAGTGAGAGTTGGTAGTGGTAGAGTGAAAGGGGCCTGATGTGTAACATTGGGAGGAAAGTTGTTGGGTCTCAAGATGAAGGAGAACCTTGAATACCATGCGTTTGCACTCAACTGAAAGGTTCATAGAGCCATTTTAAGACTTACCAAATCACGTGCCACTATTTACTGCTTCGATTTTGAACTTGATACATCAGCTGGTTGAGATGCTCAGACTTTGTATGATATTAGCAAATATAACTGGTGGATTCCGCAATATTAATGATGTGGTAGTGCCTGACAAGTGATAGCAACCCACAAATTCCTGGTCATAACGAATACTTAATGAAGCATAAATGAATGCTTTTTGAGAGACTTGGGGATTGGCTCAGTTTTCCAGGTGGGTTCGTAAATTTGCCCTAAACTATCCAGTGTCACCTGGTTCTCTCAGACAAACTCTCTTAGACCAATAGGTGTGATAGAGGGGACTGTTGGAGGGTGCCATGTGTTATAAATATCCTTATCAGTTGGCTAAGTGCTGTTGTCTTTGGATGATCCATAAGGAAGCATAGCCAGGAGTAATTTGATATTTTAAAGGACACCAAAAATTAGAATCATGTTGTTGGAACTGTCTGAAAGAAGATTTAATACTTGTTTTATTAAAATTCTGATAAGAGATACAGGTGAACTACCTTACTTGGCAAAACAGATATATTCCTATGGCTTTATGGATTGAACCATATTTTAATATAAATATTTAAAGGGAAATTGTGATATCTGCAGCATACAAAAATCTTTGAAATAAACAACAATTTCCTTACTTTGTTTTATAATTTTGAATATTGGAATATAGAGCTTTATTAAAGGGGCAAACAAATTTAGAATTTACTATTAAATAATTGCATCTGGTGTTCAGCTACCATTTTGCTATATCTAGCTTTCAGTGACTTCCTTGGGCTCTTGGGAAAGAAATACACACACACACACACACACAGAGAGAGAGAGAGAGAGAGAAACACTTCTTCCAAACCTTCAAAGAAACTGTAAATATTTTGTTATATAATAATAGGAAAAGCAATGAAAACTAATAAAATGGATTTTTCATTTAGCAGTTCAAAAGTATCTACTGAATAACTACTGAATGCCTGAGTTATTCTAGACATTGGAGATGCCGCTGTGAAGAAAACATACTAAATCTCTGCCCTCATGGAGCTTACCTTCCAGTGGGACAAAGATAGTAAATAAAAAGAATGTTTCAAAACATAAAGTCAGTTATCTCAGCACGTTATATTTTTTGCCCACTGTTTTAAAAGCCTCCTCTGTCTTATATCAAGTTTTCGTGTATGTATATAACTATATATTAAATATTTATTCTATTTCCTGATTCTACTTGTCTATCTCTGTCTACATTCTTGATTACTATGGCTTTAGAATAAAATTTAATATCTGATATAGCAAGGCTTCCAAATTATTCTTCTACAAAAATGGCTTAACTATCTTTATTCTGTATTCTCAATGTAAGTTTTAGAATCAGTTAAGTCCCACGAAAACTCTTAGGTTTTTATTGAATTGCAATTATAGGCCAATTTGGGAAGAAACAACACTTCATTGATAATGAATCTTCTCATAGACAATCATGGTAAATTTCTCTGTGCTTAGGTCTTCTTTAATGTTTCTCATTACATTTTAATAAATTTCTTCATAAGTCTTGCCCATACTTTATTGGATTTATTCTTTATAATTTTTATTGCTATTGTTGACATTATTTATTTTAAAACTACATTTTCTAAATGTTTATTACTGCTATATATGAATGCTATCTTTGTATGTTAATTTTATACCCATCAACTAACTTTGCTGAATTCAAATATTAATTCTAATTTTTTTTAGGAGATTCTTTTGGATTTTCTGTGAATAATCACATCATTTTAGAGCAGTGGTTCACAATTGGGAATGATTTTGTCTGCAAGGGGACAGCGGGCTATGTCTAGAGACATTTTTGATTGTTGCAACTGGGATTGTTGAAATTTTGCAGCCATTTACTCAACAGTTATTTAATGCAGTACTACTAGGTATCAGGTCCTGTATTAGGGGCTAGATATTTAATGGTAAGTCAAACAGATACATTCTTACCCACTGCAGAATTTACTGTCTAGTTTATACCCTGCAAACAGAAAACATAACTTCTTTAAAGTACTCATGGGATATTTACAGAAAGTAATTGTATAATAAGTAAAAAAAAAAAGAAAAGAAAAGAACCTGACAAAGTTCCAAATTGCAGAAGTTATATAAGGTATATACTTTTACCACTATATTATAAACATGGAAACTAGTAACAAGTGTTTAAACAAACTAGGCCAGTCAGGATGACTCAGGGCTGTAATCCCAGCATTTTGGGAGGCTGAGGCGGGCAGATCACTTGAGCCCAGGACTTCAAGACCAACTTGGGCAATATGCAAAACCCCATCTCTACTAAAAGTACAAAAAAATTAACCAAGTGTGATGATGTGCACCTATAGTCCCAGCTATTCAGGAGGCTGAGATGGGAGGATGGCTTGAGACCGGGAAGTAGAGGTTGCAGTGAGCCAAGATTGTGCCATTGCACTCCAGCCTGAGTGACATAGTGAGACCCTGTCTCTACAAACAAAACACAAAACAAAACAAATAAACAAACTAATAACTCCTTGCTAAATGGAGATCACATGTCCTTAAATGCTTTATGTATTAAAAATAACAATAAGTAAACCTGGGATTTAACTCAGGAAGTTAGAAAAAGAACAACAAAGGAACCACAAGGATGACAGAAGGAATTAATCAACATAAAGCCAGAAATTAATTAATTGTATAGCAGAAAAAGAATGGAACTGACAAGTTTTAAAAAGCTCTTTTTTTTTTTTTGTAAAACAATAGACAAAGGAAGGGAAAAGAGTAACTTTACAGTGGAGAAGCTGACAAACACCACTTGAGTCAGGTGATCAAGGTCAATGTCAACAATGAGCCAAATTGACAGTATGTACCCTTGCTACAATGTGATGACAACACACTTTGTCTCTGTGATCATCATTCCCCCAATCCATATTTCAGCCTAATCATAAGAAAAACATCAGACAAATCCCAGGTGAGAGACATTTTAAATAATGCCTGACCAGTATTCCTCAAACTATCAAGCTCATCAAAAATGAGGAAAGTCTGAGAAAGTGTTACAGCTAAAAAAACCCAAGGACACATGACAATTAAACACAGGTAGTTTCCCAGATGGACTCCTGGAACAGACAAAGGACATCGGGTAAAAACTAAAGAAACCTAAATAAAATATGGACTTTAGTTAGTGATATTGGATCAATATTGTTTCATGCGTTGTGACAAATGCACCATTCTAATGTAAAATGTTGACAGTAGGGGAAACTGGGTATGGGGGATATGGAAATTCTGTACCATCTTTGTAATTTTTCTCTTAATCTAAAACTATTGCTTTTAATTTCCTAATGTGGCAGTAACAAGTTAGCACACATTTAGTGATTTAAAACACAAATTTATTTTCCTACAGTTCTACAGGTCAGAAGTCCAAAATGAGTCTTGGGGACTAAAATAAAGGTGATGGAAGGGCTGGTTCCTTTGGGAGGCTCCATGGAGATTCCATTCTTTATCCTTTCTAGCTTCTAGAGGGTGACAGCATTCATTGACTTGTAGCTGCATCACTCCAATTTTTCCGTCTACTGTCATATTGCTTTCTCCTCTGTCTGAACTTCCTGTGTTCACCGTGTAAGGATCCTGTGATTACATGGGGCCCACCTGGATAGTCTGGATAATCTCCCCATCACATGATTCTTAATCTAATCATATCTTCAAAGTATCTTTGCCTTATAAGACAACATTCACATGTTCTGGATTTTAAGACGTGAACATTTTTTGGAGAGCCAATACTCAGCCAACTACATTATTCTAAAATTAAAAGAAAATGTTTTAAGAAAAAATAGAAAAATCTTTAGAAAATCTGGTTACGACAAAAAGAGAACACACAATTAAATACCAAAGACCAAGGGGATAGGACAGCAGCCACAGAGATTTTAAGACTATCAGAGAAAAATACATACGAATATGAAATAATACTTTTCATTATCTAGATGAAATACATTACTTCCCAGGGCAACAGGATGTTATGGGAAAAAATTTAGAAAAAGACCCAGGCACAAATGGAAAATGTTGTCAAAGATGGCGCTTGGATAAGATGCTTTTATAATGATTAGTTTCTATTTATTGAGTGCTACGAAGTAACAGACAGAGCTAGATTTCGAACCAGCATTTGCCTAGTTTCAAAGCCAATGTTCTTGATGTTGTCATAATTTTGCCTCCTGTGCATGTAGAAATCAGTCCTTTCATACCTTCAAGAAGCAGATTTTTCCTACTCTATGGACTATTCCATGGCAGAGCAGGAAAGCTACCCAACTCACTTTTAATTCCCCAATGCTATGTAGCAAGGGCTGTAGAGACAGCCTCCACTCACAAGTTACATCTTCTTAATGGAGTTAAGAACCCCTACGGAGCTTGGTTCCTTATCTACAAAATGTACATAATGGTACATCTAATTGTAAAATTATTGTAAGAATTACATGAGAAAATTTGTGTAAGAATTTAAGTGCAGCAGAACATGGTATGAGATTGTAAAATTATCCCAACTGCCGTTATTATTGTTAATAATAATAAAACTTAATAAAGAGAGAATAAAAAGAAAAAATGAATATATTTAAAAATTCTAAAAAATGTATTAGCCAATTGAATTAAAAATATTTGAAAAGAATAATCTACCACAACCAAGTAGAAAATATCACTTTGGTTATATCAATAGATCAAATAAGAAAAACCATATGATCATTAAATTTTGAAAGGCATTGATAAAAATATTACAATCATTTTTTTTTTTTTTTTTTTTTTGAGACGGAGTCTCGCTCTGTCGCCCAAGCTGGAGTGCAGTGGCGCTATCCTGGCTCACTGCAAGCTCCACCTCCCCGAGTTCACGCCATTCTCCTGCCTCAGCCTCCCTAGTAGCTGGGACTACAGGCGCCCGCCACCTCGCCTGGCTAATTTTCTTGTATTTTTAGTAGAGACGGGGTTTCACCGTGTTAGCCAGGATGGTCTCGATCTCCTGACCTCGTGATCCGCCCGTCTCGGCCTCCCAAAGTGCTGGGATTACAGGCTTGAGCCACCGCGCCCGGCCCTACAATCATTCTTAAAGGGAAAAGTCTCTCTCTCTCTGCTTGTCTCTCTCACTGTGTCTGTCTTTTGTCTGATTCTCTTTCTCTACCTTTCTCTCTCTCTGTCTCTGTCTGTTTCTCACTGTCTCTCTCTGTCCGTCTCAAAAAAAAAAAGATAGAAACTACCCATGAATAGAAGAATAGTTCCTTAAATACATTAAAGAATATTTTACACTGATAGCCCATACTATTATTTATTGGGAAAATGCCACTAGAGACATTTCTATTAATATTAGGAACAAAACAGGATTTCTGCTATCCTTCCTATTGTTTAATATTATTTTTATAAGTTTTGATCACAGAGAAAAATAGAATATGTGATCACTGGAAAGGAAGGAACAAAGTTATTATTCGCAGACAGCATGATAATATACATACCCAGAAAAACTCTAGACAATCAACTGGAAAATAATTAAAATAGAGTCCAGCAAGATGAAGGAACCTAAGTACAAATGGGCTTCAAACATACTGGCAATGATCAGAAAACCTAATGAGGAAAAAATCTCTTTCACAACAGAAATAGAAATATAAAACACCTAGAAATACAAGCTTAATAAGAAATGTGTCAGACCTTGTGAAAAATACTGCAAGACTATATCAAGAAACATAAAATAAGGCTTAAAAAAGACATACAATGTGTCTGTGTAGACTATTATAAAGATTTCAATTTTACTCACATTAATTTTTAGGTTTAATGCAATCTGGTAAATCTCAATGAGATTTCTTTTTCTTGGGAGTTTTGCTGGAAGAATGAACACATTAGAACAGCAAAAGAAAATTTGGAAATGCAAGCTAATAAGAGGAGTGAACTTGTTTCACCATACAGAAGATACATTGCAAAGCTACAGTAAAGGGTAGCATTGCTACAGTATGGATGGGTAAAAGAGAATAGCCCTGAATGAGGAAATACTTTATTATATATAATGGCTTGAATACTAAAAAGGCAACATCACAAAACAAAAGAAGGGACAGATTACTCAATAAATGGAATATGGAAAATACCAGGCTAGATTCTTACCTTATCCCATAAGTCACACACAATCATCAATTCCAGCAATGTCTAAATAACACAACGTATGTAGAAAATGAAACAACACAAATATACAGAGAAAATAAGGATGATTCTTAGGAGAAGGATCCTTTGGGCAAGGAAAATATCAATAGATTTGATGACAGGAAGTTTCAAAGTCTGTATATCAACACTATCATTTTTTAAACTAAAAAGGAAGTATAACTAACACATAAAAATGACAAGTTTGAAAAACTGTTTCCCACTGATTATAGACAAGGAGTTAATACCATTTGTTTTCAGAGTTCTTTTTTTTTTTTTTTTTTTAATTAAACCTGTAAGAAAACTACTAACACTTCCATTGAAAAAAATGGGTTAAAAGGCATGGACGATTATAGAGGAATTACAGATGGTGAATAAAGATGGGGGAAAGTGCAATTTTCTCCCAAATCTCACAAGTCTAAACATCACATTTGACATATTGAATTGTCAACTCAGGGCTACAGAGGATCAGGGGGACGCTGTCATGTAACCTGGGGATGGGGGAAGGTGGCGGGCGGGGCATGTAGTGCTGCTGTCTTGCTGGGGAGTATTTGGCATCAGGCTTCAGGAGCCTCTTCTAGAATTCCGTCATTAGGAATGAGAAAGAGATGAAAACAACCCTTTTTGCACAAGAATATTCTTTATATTTTATTATATTAAAAGCTGGAAAGAAATGAAATGACAGCTTGTATTGGAGCAATTAGGCCATAGTATGTTGATGGTTCTGAAGAATTCTGATTTTGATGAACATTAATAATTGTATGATAAATGTTTACAATATAATTTTTAGGAAAAGTGTAGAACTCAAAACTGCATCCTAGAGAGATTATCTCTGATATTTAGGATAGAATATTTTAGCTGGAGTCTTTATATGCATTTTCAATACTTTCATGTTTTCTATCATAACATTTAGTATTTCCATAATCTAAAAAATAGTATAGTGGGTCTATATATATTTAAGATGCAATATTTGTAGTTGATCAGTGTGCTCCTCAAGAAATTAGTCAAACTTTGAAAATTAGAAGTGGATTTAATTGGTATTTCAGGAATGTTTTGGTTTTATTTTGAAATGTGCACCCCTCTTTCTTTCTTGAAACTTGTTCTACATTCTCCAAGAAATATGGTTCTATATGCTGCCCATTGTACTTATTACCCCCATGTTTCCTTTAAGGCAAGGAGTATATTTAAGTCTGGCTTTTATTTTTACAAGTTTATTAAAAGATTTTTAAGATTTCATTGTGCTAAAAATGAAAAGATGTTAGCAGCAGAACCATATTTTGTTGCCTAGGTAGCAGAAATGCTAACAACTCTATCAAATATAAGATTTCTAAATAAACCCAGATCTAAATTAAAGTGGTATATCCAAATGGTTAAAAAGTGAAAAAAACATGTAGAAAGCTGACGAGGAGAATCAGGAACTTGGAATGAAGAGGAAGTGCTGAATAGATATTCACATGAGCAGTTCACAGTACCCAGCACACACACATAATCCTCACTGCAGCATCTTGAAAACATATTTTGTAAATTTTTATATTATTGTAAATTTTTACAATAATATAAAAATTTGAAATATACAGGAAAATATGGAGATTAAAAATAATCACCAATGGCCGGGCGCAGTGGCTCAGGCCTGTAATCCCAGCACTTTGGGAGGCCGAGATGGGCAGATCACGAGGTCAGGAGATCGAGACCATCCTGGCTAACAAGGTGAAACCCCGTCTCCACTAAAAATACACAAAAAAAAATATTAGCCAGGCGTGGTGGTGGGCGCCTGTAGTCCCAGCTACTTGGGAAGCTGAGGCAGCAGAATGGCTGAACCCAGGAGGAAGAGCCTGCAGTGAGCCAAGATAGCACCACTGCACTCCAGCCTGGGCGACAGAGCGAGACTGTCTCAAAAACAAATAATAATAATGATAATCACCAATAATACTACTGTTTACTTCAGTGGAGTCACTTCTGATTTCTATTCTTTCTCTCATTCTCTACCCTTCATCCCCCATCTCTCTCTCTCTCTCCACACACCCCCCTACTATACACATATACTATTTTTAAAGATATTTACTGATAACCCTAAATAAAATGTTGTATCTTAACTGCTTTTCAGAATGAATGATCTCTGAGCATGAGGGAACTTGGATGTTTGCACCCCAGTGTAAATGATTCTCCAATCTCTCATCTGGGGGTCCCCCAGGGCAGTAGCCAGCCCTCCTCATGGACAGCTGCCTGTACACTCAATCTGAGAGTTAATGAGCCTTACACATGCAGATGAAGCTTTTATTGCTTCTTTCTTAAATATGAAGTAAAAACTTTTTTTCTACTACATAATTTGACTTTATTTCAAAAATTAGAGTATTATCTCAGTATTTCTCCTAGTGTTCCTTTTTTACATTTCTTCTAAAAATGAAAGCAGGATACATGTGCAGAATGTACAGGTTTGTCACATAGGTATACGTTCGCCATGGTGGCTTGCTGCACCTATTGACCCGTCCTCTAAGTTCCCTCCACGCAAATATTTGTTAAAACATTTTTTAACAAATATTTATTAAATACCTACGAGGTGCTGAAGAGAGTTCTTGGCATTCAAGTGAACAAAATAGACCAAAATCCCTGCTGAAGTGAAGGAAGAGGGAAAAAACATAAGTAAATTATTCAGAAATTAAGAGTTTGATATGTGCCATGGACAGATATTAGGTAGGGAAGGAAGAGACACTGAATGCTGGGGCAGGTGTGCAAATTTAGCAGGGTGGTCAGGAAAGGCCTTACTCAGATGGTGACACCTGTGCAAAGACACTAGACCGTCACAACATTCCTACTAAAGGAGCCTACTGGGCACCAGGAAGGGTTAGTGAAGGGTTATGCACATCTAAGCGTACCTTAGTGAAGTATAGGTTGTGAGATCACAGTCTGCAGCAGTGGGGCAGGACTGGAGGGGTGGGGAAAAGGTCACATACAAATGGATGAGATCCAGCTTAGCAGCAAATTTTTCAACAGTAACAGTGAATGCTAAAAGAAAATGGATCTATGTCTTTAAATTATGAGGTTGAAAATGCCTTCAATCTAAAATATAATCCTCAGCCAAGTGATTAACTCAATAATAAAATCTACTCAGATATACCAGTACGTTAAAAACCTATCTTTCATACATCCTTCATAGGAAGTTACTTGAGGATGTGCTCCTCAACAAATTGAGGGTATAAATTAAGAAAGCATACTGATGGGAAAATAAGTTAGGTGGATTCAACAGAGAAAATATAAATAATAAGTGTACAGAGAGGAGGAGGGACAAGAGATGAATCACAGCCCAACTTCAGCAGAGATCCAATAACTAATGTCTAATGCAGATCAATCAAGAAATAATGGTATAACCTGAGAGATGATGGTAATCATTTCCATCTCCAATGTTTATGATCTTGTCAATAGAAACTGTAGAGCAATGTTTCACCATCCAACTGGCTGTCAATAGTGAAGGAATAAGTGAAGGAGAACACAGAATAGAGATGAAGCAGAAATGCTAGAAATCGTATCAGGGTTGCTGGTTTGAAGTTAAATAGAACTGAGAGGATTTCCCAAACTAAAAGGGACAGTGCTTGCAAATATCTCATAGAGTGTGGGACCTAGGAAAGGAAAGAATTCTTAAGGGCATTTTCCCTGCCAGCTTACCATGCTGACAGGGATGTAGAAAATATAAAATACACTCATATTATTTTTGCTTGTAGTTTAAATTTATATAATACTGTGAAAGTAAATTTATCAACATTTCATTCATGCATTTAAGGTTTTTTTGTTTTTTGTTTTTTTTACATACCTACTATATATCAAGTCTCATTGAACTAATGGAACTATAAAGATTAAAAAAATATCTCCCACAGTATAGAAAACAGTAATCATCTTAGGGATTCACAGATGGAATCCAATAAGGGGGGATAGGCAGATAATGATTACATTCCATAAAGTGTAGCAGGTGCTGTGCCAGAAATACAGGCAGGGTCCAAAAAAGACAGTAGAAAGGAGTGGCTCATTCTGTTCATGGGAAGATACATTCAGGAACTGTGTGATAGACGGAGTGAGAATTGTGCTGCCTTGGAAAAGAGTTCATCCTCCTATCCTTGAAAATATAATTATTATCTAGTGAATTTAGCCTTAGGAAATCTCTCTTAATAAAGAAAAAGAATTAAGCAAAAAATATATAAGTATTGAAAACTTTTTTGGTGAATCAGCTTTGAAAATGTCATATAGGCCTCATCTTCAAATTAACCTTCAATATTAAATGACTCTTAAACTAGTGCAATTTCTTTATCAGTCGACTGGAGAAAATAATGCTTACTTTAAGGATTATAAAGTATTAGAAATACTTTAAGGATTATAAAGAATTAGAAATACTATACATACAGTTATTAGCATGTAACAGATATGGTTGCTGGAATGATGATGATGCTGATGATGCTGATGATGAAAATTTACATATAATTCTTTGCACTGGTGCAGAAGAATCAAGAACGAACCTAGCACTTCATACACTAACCTTTCAGTGAACACAAAGGGCTGGAGCTGGCATGTGCCTTAGAGACCAGTCCATCTTTCTCATTTTATAATGGAAAAAAACTGAGGCACGAAGAAGTTAAATGATTTGTCTATCATTCTTCAGAAAAGTCTGCATGAAGCCTCAGAACATTATCTTAGAGACCCTGAGAAGGGAACTGTGTGTCTTGAGGCAAGAGATGCTGGTGAATTTGAGAGCCTTTCACTTTTTCTGAATTATTTAAAGAATGTGTCAGCAGAGTCCTGCTTACAAACTGCAGACAAAATGCACTTAGGAGATTTTGTCTTCTAAAATCAGTTATTAGCCCAATCAGTCATAGTACCGATTGTTCTAGAAGCTAAAATAAGAACAATAAAAACTTACATCTTGGGGTATGACACTGCCCGAATCAAGGTGATGTTTTCCTGCTTTTTAGCATTAACAGTATTAGGCCATTTTCTATTATAATTCTATAATCTGTTACATCCCACAATTGGTGAGAAGGTTCAAGGAGACATTAGTGTAGTAATTAGAACTTATAGAGGGAAAACACTCTATTTCCCGCTACCACTTTTTCCTTTGCCACTTCTGACAGATAGGAAAGAAATTACTTCGGTCAACACTAATCCAGAGCCATGAACAGGCTCTATGTAACTCATTGGCCTAACTATGATCTCTTCATTACAGTCCTGTAGTCAAAGGTAGGAAGCATTTACTAAGTGTGCATCTGTCACTCACAGGCTTTCTCTTGTCCCATGTCCTGTTAAAAACAAATTCTGTCTCTCCTATCAATGCCTCTTTTCTCCAGTGTGCTAAAAATATATGAGCTTATATTCTTTGAACTTCAATTTTCTCAACTCTAAGTATGGAATATTAGTATCTTTATAAGTGGTTGGCTGAGATAATTTAATTAGCTACTCTAAATAGTAAAGGCTATTGACAAAATATATATATTAAATAATACCAATACTCACCCTCTTGTTCTTTCTTCCCTACTTCCCTCCTCTTTCCTTTATCCCTTTTACTTTTCCCTTCTCCTTTCTCCCTTTCTCTCTGTCTTTCCTCTCACTTCCAAACCACAGAAACACGGTGATACTACAATGATCATGTGTATTCTACAATGATCATGTGTCACGTAAGACACAGTCCCTACTCTTTTTGTGATATAACTTCTGTTTTGTTAACTAGAGGAGAAGCATCCAATTAGAGGTTTGGACCAAGATACTTCCATCTCTAAAATTTTACAGTTCTTTGTTATGGAACCAGACTATCTAGTTCATGGTAGATGTATTCCTAGGGACAGTTTGGTTATAAAAAATTTTGCTTTGGGTTGTGGGCTTGACTGTTTCTGATCAAAATCACTAATTTCCTTTTCTTAAGAGAGAATTAGAAGGCTGCCTAGGTTGGGGAGAACATACATTTCCAATGTAATCTTCCACATTGTTCTGAAGGCAAGAAACTCAAGTTGATTTATGTTTCTTCATTTTCTGAAGAGAAGGATGGATATGTCATGTGCTCTTTTCACCTACAGCAAATTTTGGGTTGAAACGATTCTTCAAAAAGATACATGTCTTGACAACCTACCAGGAAGTTTAATGTAAGTAGTGGTGTTTGTCTCCAGATTTTTTATTTCAAATTCCTATTGAACTATACAATATTGTGCTGTGGTATTTGGTGTTTCACTATTATTTTTTCCCCCTAGGATTTGGAGACCTGAAGATACAAAGTCAAATGAAGAAAAAAAGGAGAAATTCTCAGAAATATTTTTACAGTAGATTATTTGGTGAATAGTATGCTTCTTTGCATTAGCCACTGACTTCATGGAAAGAATATAGACTTACATATATCACAGCAAAATAAGTATCATGAGTATAGGAAATAAAAGACGGAAAGAAAGAGGGAGAGAAGGAGCAGAAAAGAGAGAAAGAGGGAACAGATGAATAAAAATGGATTATTTTCTGATCTCATGGGAGTAAAAATCCTGAACCATCAAAATCTAAGCTTTGCTTTGGCTACAGTAGATATTATTTACCTTCTCATCACACCGAGATGTCAGAATGAAAGCTTAGGGTTGGGGTGGGGGTTAGGGCATTGCTATTAAAATGATATATCCGATACAGAAGAAGAAAGAGCAATATGCAGAAAGTGCTGAATCACCAAGAGGTACAAGGAGGGGAGACGGCTGAGAAGGCTTTGTCCACCCAATGTTAAGTTTTTCTGGTTGTTCTTCTGCTCCCCAACCTCCCCAGCTCCTAATGGAGCTATCAAAGTCCTTTCTGAAGGAAGATGATCCTGGTCACGTTTTTGCCCAAACACTCATAAAATCAAAATGGCCTGTCCAGATAAATGGATAAACAAAATGGGATGTATACATATAATGGAATATTTTTCAGTCTTAGAAAGGAAAGAAATTCTGACACATGCCTACAGCATGGAGGAACCTTGAGGACATTATACTGAGTGAAATAAGGCAGTCACAAAAGGACAAATAGGGTATGATTCTCTGAGGCACCTAGAACAGTCACATTCCTGGAGACAGAAAGTAGGATGGTGATTTCCAGAGGTAGGGGTGAGGCGAAGGGGGTAGGAATTAGTGTTTAATAAGTACAGAGTTTCAGTTTGTGAGATGAAAAGGTCTGTGGATAGATAGTGGCAATGGTGGCACAACAATGTGAATTTACTTAACGACACTGAACTGTACACTTAAAAATGGTTAAGATGGTAAATTTTGGCCAGGCGCGGTGGCTCAAGCCTGTAATCCCAGCACTTTGGGAGGCTGAGACGGGCGGATCACAAGGTCGGGAGATCGAGACCATCCTGGCTAACACGGTGAAACCCTGTCTCTACTAAAAAATACAAAAAACTAGCCGGGTGAGGTGGCGGGCGCCTGTAGTCCCAGCTACTCAGGAGGCTGAGGCAGGAGAATGGCGTGAACCTGAAAGGCGGAGCTTGCAGTGAGCTGAGATCCGGCCACTGCACGCCAGTTTGGGCGACAAAGCGAGACTCCGTCTCAAAAAAAAAAAAAAAAAAAAAAAAGATGGTAAATTTTATGTTATGTGTATTTCACCACAATAATAATAATAACAAATTACCTATTTAAGTCAGAAATAGCTACAATGAAGAAAATTTCTTTATAAAAATAAGTTATCTCTAGATGAACCAACACAAGGAAAGGGAGAGGAATATTTATTGCAAAAGGTTCCTGCTGTCTTGTATATATGTTAATGTTCAGCAAAAAGACAGAAAAAATATATATATGATGTCTCACATGTATATGTAAGTAGGGCAAATATCATCAGGAAACTGAGGCTCAAAGGGATTGGGGGTTATTATTCCCATTTTATGTATTAGGAAGCTGAGACTCCCAGAGGCTAAGAGTACAGTGTAAAGTGACACAATGGAAAAGCAGCCAAGGACAGATAAAACCTCATTCTTATGATCCCAGAGACAATGCTGTATTACAGAACAATTGATTCAATTCATTTAGACAATCAGAAGACAGCTTGCCTATTCTTACAATGCGGGGAAGGCGGGGCGGGGGTTTTAGGTCACATGAGGAATTTGATGCCAAGTCTGTGTCAAAGCCCATACTCTCTTCCTCTGCACTTGCTTTAAGGGCTAGTTTTCACTCAGTTGGAAGTACTAAAGACCATAGCTCCATATGTAGGAATATTCGAGGAAACACAAACATTGTTCAGTTGTGGGAAGAGAAAGCGGAAAGAAATGATTTCTAATAAGATGAGAGAGATAGATAATCTACAATGAAATAAGACAGTTCCACTTAACTCCTGAAGATCATTTTGGTTTTTTTACCCATGTTGACTTCTGAATTTGAAAGCTCAATAGTATGTGATATGCCTACTTTATTCCCATACTTCCAAAGCTGGCAGAAGATCAAACGAGGCCTAAGCCAGCCTTTTCTAGATGTTCTGATGATAATGGAGGGATGTGACATTCATTTTAATAAGACAGCATAGCTCTAATTGAATTGAAAATGTAGGGATAAGAGCTTCACCTTCTCCTTAACAATATCAACCATCTTCTGATTGCCTAAATGAAATGAGTCAATTGTTCTGTGATAGGAAGAGTGTCGCCTCTGGGATCCTAGGAATGAGGTTTGATCTGCCATTAGCTGCTTTCTAACTGTGGCACTTCGAACTGCGCTCTTAGCCTCTATGAACCTCAGCTTCCTAATACATGAAATGGGACTAATAAACCCCAATTTATAAGATTGTTGAAGGACTGCATTACATTTAATAAGATAGTATATGTAAAAGTGCTCGGCACATTTTAATTTAAAATGAAGTGGTTGATAATTCTGTGTGAAAAAACAATTTATTTTTCAAGTAATTGCTCTTCTGTGTGTCAGAACAAGGGTAGGCAAGTTCAGACCTATCTATCATAGATCTCTGATAAAGTTGCTGGTAAGGAAGGAAAATGTTTAATAAAAAACTAAACCTTCGGATGCTTTGAAGCAAAAGGGTAACTGGAAGCATAAAGGAGACCTAATGAATATATTAACATGGTGCCCTACCATTGTCTCACACCTTAGGAAAATTCTTTTAAAAAGCTTTGCATCTAAAATCTTTAGAAAAATTTGTGGGTATTAGCTAATCATATTTATTTTAAAATGCTTTACAACACAAATATCTTATTTCCTAGCATCCTGCTTGCATAGCAAGGCAAATAGTTCACTTGACTTGAGCCAACAAGTAGCTGGGCACATTCAGAACACATTTGTTAAAAGTGAGATTCACGATGAAAATATAAAGCCACCACTTCTTCTAAAGCTACGATTATTAGCTTCAGTGGAGCTAGAACCTGCCTTTATAGTTCCTCATCAAATTATTTTTTTTAGTAAATGAGGGTGGCTTACAAACTAGTTTTGAATTCCTGGTCAGAACTGTCAGTCAATATTATACCTGGTGAGGGGGAGCTGGGAAATGGAAAAGTGGATGCTTTTTTTCTTCTTATGAAAATGTTGTATATCTGTATCCCTAATTTCTACATGAGTTTTGAGATAGGAAGTCTAGGCTATTGCTAAACTACCCATCCTACTTCATGGAGTGGAAATCAGAGCTGGGTAGGAAAATCATACCTGTAGAGAAAACAAACACCTAGTTCCAAAATGCATAGGTGTTGGCATGCTTACAGTCATCGAACTCATTAGCTGTTTACTGGCTATATATTTTGTTTTTGGCCCACCTAAATGAAAACAGTAATGCTACAGAGTACTGTGTGAGGCAGAGCCAGCATTTGATAGTTTTAACAGAGAGGAAGCAGTGCTGTGCCTTTCTGGTCAATATAAAAGTTTAAACACACTGGACCTCTGGGTAAGAATTCCTAAAAGGCAAAATAGTGGAAGAATTTAATTTTTCTCTTTCGTTAACAAATGTTTAGCATTAGTACCAATTATAGGGGATGAAGACTGATGTGACAAATGAACTTCTCTATGAATTATGGTAAAATTATGTACTTACTTATTAATAACAGCATTTAAGATCAACTGGAAATTTGGTAACATCAGTGGTTATTTTTAATAACAGTATCTTACTTTTAGTTTTGACATTTATATTTTCTGGGAGTCTTAGGGAGGAAAAAAACAAGCAAAAAAATAATACCGTGGGCATTTTCCTTTCTCTCTCTGTCTCTCTGTCTCTCTCTCTTAAAGACCAGTCAAGTACAGTAGTGGGAAGGGAGAAAGAGTAGAACAAGGACTTTGATCTGTAACTGACTGTGAACAATCAACTGAGATAACTCACTACCATTGGATCAACCTGATACTAATTTTTCTAGACCAACATGTTCCTGATAAAATTAGACTCTTCTCTTTCCTCTTACTCCCTGCTTGCTTCAAACCCAGAGGTTAATGGTGAAACACTGCAGGACATGAGTTGAACGTGACATCTTAATTTGATCATCTTAGTTATCTGGAATCTGCTGACTGACAAAATTCCAGTGATAATTTGGTATGTGTTTAAAAAGTCAATAACGAGGAAAAAAATTATATTCTTCTTACCCTCCCCTCTTGCCTAACTGGCCACTCAACTAACGGTTTGCATGTCTATTCTATTCTAAGACCCAGAGCCACACCTTAAGCCCTCTCTGGCAGCTGTAGCTTCCTTCGTCAGTTTATTTTACATTTAAACAGACAGATTTCTCTTCTACACCCCTGAAAGAATTTGTTTTTAACTAGATGCCAAATGATGAAACTTAATGTCACTAGCATTTTTTTTAACGTTAACTGCTCATTCCTTATTGTAGTTTGATATTGTTATTCAACTATTGTAAATAAGTGCTAATTAACAAAATGTCAGTTGACTTTCAAAGCAGCTGCAGATGTCTTTTACTTTTCAAAAGACAGTTTCATCTTTATCAGCAACAGATGAAGAACTGCCATATCTGACAACACAGCAATCCTTTATGGCTCCAATATATGCATTTTAAATTAGGCTCAATGCACTGCCTACTGAATTATATATTTTAATTGACTTAATAATGCCTAATGCAGTTGTAATAAATGGGCATCATTGGATGAATTCCAAATATAGTTAAAAGATACTTTTTAAAGGAATCACAAAAGAAAGTGAAAATAGCAATGATATATGAACAGATTTACATAGAATTGTCTCATATTTTCCTCATTTTGAGGAATTTTATAACAAACATGTAGGCTCAAAAGGAAATAACAAAGAAATTGTTGGGGTCAAATAAATGGTTGCAGAATAAATAAGGAAACCCTACTTATGAACAACAGGAAGAACTTCACTACATCTGCAAAACTTGGAAGTTAGCAGAGGTTAACCTGAAGCTTGAAAACTCAGATTAAGGAAATATGCTTCCCGGACATTAGATTAGAAGTTCATAACTCAGGAAATACGTGACAGCTACATTCTCTTATTTGAAACTCTGGATATAATCAGAAGTATGAACTAGGGAGGCTCAGCCCTAAGGTGTCAAAGTCATTAAACGTTTAAGTAGTATTGGAAGATAATTCTCATGTATTAGAACCAAAAGCCAATTTTGGAAAGATGGAAGCAGAAAGAGAAAAATTATATATTTCTGTTATAGGAAACATTCTAATTTGGCCATGATAGAGTATCTTGAGGCAGAACAAGTCTGTTATTGAAAACACCTGGAAAAATCCATATAAAATACAAAATACATGTCTTTTTTTTTTTTTTTTTTTTTGAGACGGAGTCTCGCTCTGTCACCCAGGTTGAAGCCGGATCTCTGCTCACTGCAAGCTCCGCCTCCCGGGTTTACGCCATTTGCCTGCCTCAGCCTGCCAAGTAGCTGGGACTACAGGCGCCCGCCACCTCGCCCAGCTAGTTTTTTGTATTTTTTAGTAGAGACGGGGTTTCACCGTGTTAGTCAGGATGGTCTCGATCTCCTGACCTCGTGATCCGCCCGTCTCGGCCTCCCAAAGTGCTGGGATTACAGGCTTGAGCCACCGCACCCGGCTACATATGTCTTATCAAAGAGCAGCCAGGACATCCAGGATGTGAGATGCCAATATCCAAGAGAAGAAAGAAACTAATTGAGAGGACCCCAATGTCCTCTGTGCCATATTCAGGGATTTTACTAATTTTTGGCATGAAAAAAGGTTGAGAATTGAGCAGAAGGTGGATATTAAGAGGCAGAGCCAGCAGAGCTTCCAGCAATCTCATAGAGAGAAAAAAATTAGAGTTTAGGACTGCCAAGGGAGACAGGACCTGAGAAGCCAAGATCTCTGAGAGACGAGAGGCATGACAATACTCTGGCTTTCACCTAGAGGTGTTAAATCTGTTGTTTCACCTAGAAGTGTTAAATTCGCTTTCACCTAGGTTGTTAAATTTGTAAGATGCATAGATAAGCGGTTAAAAGGTAAAGCAGAAAGCAGGTGAAAAACAAAAAAGAATTTGGGGCAGTCTCATGGGGATATCTCCTTAGGAGATAGAAAATGGAGCTCTGCAGGATCTGCCAAGGAGGCAGAGCTTTAGTCAAAACCCTAGGCTCTCAGTTGGTGTGCCAGGGATATACAAAGCCTTACTAAGGTTACAACAGACTTGCATCAGCTCACTCCTTGGTTTTATCAATGTGATCTCCTTTCCTATAGCTGTCTGTAGAGGATAGGATAAATTTCTCTGGGGAAAGACAACATAATTCTAAATGTCTACAGTTTCTCATTAAAAATTCTGTACATTCAATAAACTATTATTATACATATCAAGAAACAGAATTTAAAAACAAGACAAGAGAAACAGATTCATAGTTAACTCAGATATGAGAATTATGAGATATGAACTTTTAGAAAACTGATTAATATGCTCAAGAAAAATAGATGTCACAGCAAAAATCAAAATAGACAAATAGAACTATATCAAACTGAAAAGCTTTTGCACAGCAGAGGAAACAAAGTGAAGTGAGAATCTACAGAATAGAAGAAGATATTTGCAAACTACACATTTGACAAGGGTGTCAGGCTTCTGAGCCCAAGCCAAGCCATCGCATCCCCTGTGACTTGCACATATACGCCCAGATGGCCTGAAGTAACTCAAGAATCACAAAAGAAGTGCAAATGCCCTGTCCTTGCTTAACTGATGACATTCCACCACAAAAGAAGTGAAAATGGCCGGTCCTTGCCTTAAGTGATGACATTACCTTGTGAAATTCCTTTTCCTGGCTCAAAAAGCTCCCCCACTGAGCATCTTGTGACCCCCCCCAACTCCTGCCCACCAGAGAACAACCATCCTTGGACTGTAATTTTCCTTTATCTACCCAAATCCTATAAAATGGCCCCACCCTTATCTCCCTTCGCTGACTCTCTTTTTGGACTCAGCCTGCCGGCACTCAGGTGATTAAAAAGCTGTATGTTCACACAAAGCCTGTTCAGTGGTCTCTTCACACGGACGCGCAAGACAACATAATTCTAAATGTCTACAGTTTCGCATTAAAAATTCTGTACATTCAATAAACTATTACTATACATATTAAGAAACAGAATTTAAAAACAAGACAAGAGAAACAGATTCATAGTTAACTCAGATATTAGAATTATGAGATACGGACTTTTAGGAAACTGATTAATATGCTCAAGAAAAATAGATGCCACAACAAAAATAAAAATAGACAAATAGAACTATAGCAAACTGAAAAGCTTCTGCACAGCAGAGGAAACAAAGTGAAGCAAGAACCTACAGAATAGAAAATATTTGCAAACCACACATTTGACAAGGGGTTAATATCCAGAATATATGAAGAACTTAACGGCAACAAAAAACAAAAAAAACTCAACTTAAAAATGAACAAAATACCTTAATAGACATTTCTCAAAAGAAGACAGACAGTTGGCCAACATGTACATGAAAAAATGCTCAACAACACTAATCATCAGGAAAACACAAATCAAAACCACAATGAGATACCATTTCACTCCAGTTAGAATGGATTTCATTAAAAAGACATAAGAAAACAAGTGTCGGCAAGGAACACTTGTGACAAGGGAAAAGGGAACCCTTACACATTATTAGTGGGATTGTAAATTAGTACAGCCACTAGGGAAATAGTATCAAGATTCCTTTAAAAGTTAAAAATAGAACTTCCATGTAATCTAGCAATCCCATTACTGAGTGTATATTCAAAGGAAATCAAATTTGTAGACAAAGAGGTATCTATGTTACCTGTTTATTGCAGCACTGTTTACAATCACTAAGATATGGAATCAACCCAAGTGTTCAATAATTGATAAATGGATAAAGAAAATGTAGTATACATACACAGTGGGACATTGTTCAGCTATAAAAAAAAACATAAAATTTTGCCACTTGTGACTATATTGATGGTATTGAAGGACCTCATGTTAAGTGAAATAAGCCAGGCACAGAAAGACAAATACTGTATTATTTCACTCATGTGTAGAATCTTAAAGAAAAGAAAAGAATTGATTTCATTGTTGCAAAGAGTAGAATAGTGGTTACCACTGACTAGGGAGGAAACAGGGGAGCAGACAATGGGGAGAGGTTGGTCAAGGGGTACAAAGTTACAATTAGATAGAAGAAATAAGTTCTGGTGTTCTATTGCATAGCAGGATGAAAATGGTTAACATTGTATATTACAAAATAGCTAGAAGAGAGCCTTTTGAATGTTCTCATCACAAAGAAATGATAAATGCATGAGGTGAAGGATACACTAAATACCCTGATTGGATCATTATACAACACACGTCTCAAACCGTCAAACTGTACCTCATAAATACGTACAATCACGTGTCAAATTTTTAAAAAAGAAAACCAGACATCAAGAGGGAAAATTTTCACCAGAGAACCAAAGTTCATAACAGCATCAAATGAGAGACAGAGAAAGAGGGTGGAATAGAAGGCCCCACAGATCTTCTTCCCACCCTTGCAAGGATGCCAAGTTAGAAACTACGTACACAGGAAAAACGCCTTCATAAGAACCAAAAAATCAGGTGAGCACTCAGAGTACCTGGTTTTAACTTCATATTGCTGAAAGAGGCACTGAAGAGACAGAAAAAAACAGTCCTGAATTGCTGACACCACCCCTCCCCAACCCCCAGCAGCAACAGAGTTGTGGAGAGAGCACGGGGGGCGCGGGGGAGAACACAGCAGCTGTGAGACATTGAACTCAGTACCGTCTTGTTACAGCAGAAAGGAAAACCAGACCAAACTCAGCTGACACCCATCCACAGAAGGCACATTTAAACCAGCCCTAGCCAGAGGGGAATCAGTCCCAGCCGTTAGAACTTGAGTGCCTGCAAACCTCACCATAGAGGGCTACAGTGCTTCGTGTCTTCAAGTAAACTTGAAAGGCAGGCTAAGCCATAAGGACTGCAACTCTTAGGTGAGTGCTAGTGCTGAACTATGCCCAGAGACAGTGGACTGGGGGGCATGCAACATTCTGAGACAACAGCTGGGACAGCCAAGGGAGTGCTGGCATCATCCCTTCCCTAAACCCAGGCTGCACAACTTGTGACTCCAAAAGAGACCCCTTCCTTCCGCTTGAGGAGAGGAGAGGAAAGAGTGGGGAGGATTTTGTCTTCCGTCTTGGATACCCGCTCAGTCACAGCTGGCTGAATAGGGCATTGGACAGAGTCATGACTCTCCTCCTCGTTCCAGGCCCCAGATCCCAGATCACAATTGTAGACACACCCTGGGTCAGAAGGGAACCTACTGCCTTGAAGGAAAGGATCCAGTCCCGGAAGCATTCATCACCTGCTAACTGAAGAGCCCTTGTGCCCTGAATAACCAGCAGCGATACCCAGGTACTACACTGAGGGCCTTGGTGAGCCTCTGAAATTTTCTGGCTTCATGTATCAGCATGGCTGCGGCGGTGCAGAGCATCAGGTGTGCTCTTGGGGTCCCCAGTTTTAGGACTTACCTCTCAGATAGCATTTCTGGACCTGCCATGGGCCAGAGGGTAGGCCACTGCCCTGATTGGTGAGTCCCAGGCCAGGCAGACTTAAGAGCCCTTGGGCCTTAAAGGAACACTATCTGGTAGTCTGGCAATACTCCTGGTGGTCTAGGGTGGATGGATATGGGGTGAGGCTCCTCTGCTTTTGGAAAGGGGAGGGAAAAGTGGAAAGGACTGCATCTGGGGGTTTGAATGCCAGCTCAGCCACAATGCAATAGAACACAAAGGAAGACTTATAAGGCTTTTGACTCTTATCCCTGATTCCTAGACAGCACTTCTGGACCTATCCAGGGCCTGGAGGACCTCACCATCCTGAAGGGAAAAACACAGGCCTAGCCGGCTTTGCCACCTGCTGATTAGAGTCCCAGAGCCTTAAGCAAACATTAGCAGTAACCAGGGAGTGATTACAGCACAGTTTGGGCAAAACTTAGCGCTGTACTGGCTTCAGGTCAGACCCAGTACAGTCATAGTGGTGGTGGCCACAGGGGTGCTTGTGTCACTCCACTCCCAGCTTTAGGTGGCTCAGAGCAGAGAGAGAGAGAGAGAGAGAGAGAGAGAGAGAGAGAGACTGTTTTGGAGAAAGTAAGGGAAGAGAACAAGAGTCTCTGCCTGGGAATCCAGAGAATTCTCCTAGATCTTGTCTAAGGCCATCAAGGTGTACCTCTGTGAGTCTGCAAGAACCACAGCATTACTGGGCTTGGGGTGCCCCCTAAAGTAGATACAGCTTAGTTAACAACATGCAAGTTCTTTCAAATATCTAGAAAGCCTTCCCAAGAAGGACAGCCACAAATAAGCCCAGACAGTGGAGACTACAATAAATAATTAACTCTTCAACGCCCAGACACTGAAGAACATCTATTAGCATCAACACCATCCAGGAAAACATGACCCCACCAAATGAAGTAAATAAGGCACCAAGGACCAATCCTGGAGAAACAGAGATATGTGACCTTTCAGATACAGAATTCAAAATAGCTACATTGAGGAAACTCAAAGAAATTCAAGATAACACAGAGAAGGGATTTAGAATTTTATCAGATAAATTTAACAAACAGATTGAAATAAAAAGAACCAAGCAGAAATTCTGGAGCTAAAAAATATAATTAGAATACTGAAGAATGCATCAGAGTCTTTTAATAGCAGAATTGATCAAGCAGAAGAAAGATTTAGTGAGCTTGGGCCAGGTGCTGTGGCTCACACCTGTAATCCCAGCACTTTGGGAGGCTGAGGAGAGTGAATCACCCAAGGTCAGGAGTTTGAGACTAGCCTGACCAACATGGTGAAAACCTCTCTCTACTAAAAATACAAAAATTAGCCAGGCGTGGTGGTGGGTGCCTGTAATCTCAGCTACTCAGGAGGCTGAGACAGGAGTATCACTTGAACCCAGGAGGCAGAAATTGCAGTTAGCTGAGATTGCACCATTGCACTCTAGCCTGGGCAATGAGGGTGAAACTCCATCTAAAAAAAAAAAAAAGAAAAAAGGAAAAAGATTTACTGAGCTTGGAGACAGGCTATTGTAAAATACACAATCAGAGGAAACAAAAGAAAAAATAATAAAAGGCTGGGTGCATTGGCTCATGCCTGTAATCCCAGCACTTTGGGAGGCCGAGGTGGGTGGATCACCTGAACTCAAGAGTTCGATACCAGCCTGGCCAACATGATGAAACCCCATCTCTACTAAAAATAAAAAAATTAGCTGGACATGGTGGCAAGTGCCTATAATCCCAGCTACTCAGAAGGGAGACTAAGGCAGGAGAATCACTTGAACCTGCGAGGCAGAGGTTGCAGTGAGCTGAGATCATGTCACTGCACTCCAGCCTGGATGACAGAGCAAGACTCTGTCTCAAAAAAAAAGGAAAATAAGAAAAAAGAAAAAAATAATAAAAAACAATGAAGCATGCCTATAGGATCTAGAAAATAACCTCAAAAGGGCAAACCCAAGAATTATTGGCCTTAAAGACGAGGTAGAGAAAGAGATAAGGGTAAAAAGTTTATTCAAGGAGATGATAACAAAGAACGTTCCAAACCTAGAGTAAGATATCAATATCCAAGTACAAGAAGATTATAGAACACCAAGCAGATTTAACCCAAAGACTTCCTGAAGGCATTTAATATTCAAACTCCCAAAGGTCAAAGATAAGAAAGGATCCCAAAAGCAGCAAGAAAAAACAAATTACATACAATGGAGCTCCAATATGTCTGGCAGCAGACTTTTCAGTGGAAACCTTACAGGCCATGAAATACCGGCATGACATTTTTAAAGTGCTGAAGGAAAAAAAAGTCTACCCTAGAATAGTATATCTGATGAAAATATCCTTCAAATGTGAAGGAGAAATAAAGGCTTTCTTGGACAAAAACTTTGAGAGATGATTTTATCAATACTAGACCTGTTCTACAAGAAATGTTAATGAGAGTACTTCAATCAGAAAAGAAAGGACATTAAGAAGCAATAATCACCAGAAGAAACAAAACTCACTGGTAATAGTAAATACACAGAAAAACACAGAATATTATAACGCTGTAACTGTGATGTGTAAACTACTCTTATCCTAAGTAGAAAGATTAAACAATGAACTAATAAAATATGATAACTACAACAACTTTTGAAGATACATTCCATACAAAAAGATATAAATAGAAACAACAAAAAGTTAAAAGCAGTTGGATGAAATTAAGGCATAGAGTTTTTATTAGTTTTCTTTTTGCTTGTTTGTTTGTTTATATAAATAGTGTTCAGTTGTTATCAGGTTAAAATAATGGCTTATAAGATAGTATTTGCAAATCTCATGATAACCTCAAACCAAAAAACATACAGTGGATACACAAAAAATAAAAAGTAAGAAATTAAAACATATGCCCAGAGAAAATTACCTTCACTAGAGGAAGAGAGGAAGGAAAGATGAAAGAGAAGACCGTAAAACCACCAGAAAACAAATAATAAAATGGTAGGAGTAAGTCCTTAATTATCAATAATAACATTGAATGTAAATGGACTAAACTCTCCAATCGAAAGACAGAGACTGGCTGAATGGATGAAAAAACAATATCCATTGAGCTGTTGCCTACAAGAAACACACTTCACCTATAAATACACACATAGACTAAAAATAAAAGGATGAAAAAAGATATTCCATGCAAATGAAAGCAAAAAAAGAGCAAGAGTTGCTATACTTATATCAGATAAAATAGATTTTAAGACAAAAATCTTGTAAGAAGAGACAAAGAAGGTCACTGTATAATGATAAAGAGTTCAATTCAGCAAGATGATATAACAATTATAAATATATATGCACCTAGCATTGGAGCACCCAAATATATAAAGAAAATTTTATTAGTGCTAATGAGAGAGATAGGCACCAATACAATAATAGCTGGAGACATCAGCACCACACTTGCAGCATTGGATAGATCTTCCAGACAGAAAATTAACAAAGAAACATCATTCTTAATCTGTACTATAGACCAAATGGATCTAATAGATATTTTCAGAACATTTCATGTAAGAGCTACAGAATACACATTCCTTTCCTCAGCATATGGATCATTCTCAAGGATAGACCATATATTAAATCACAAAACAAGTCTTAAAACATTGGAACAAATCAAAATAATATCAAGCATTTTCTCTGACCACAATGGAATGAAACGAGAAATTAATAACAAGAGGAATTTTGGAAACTATACAAATACATAAAAATTAAACAATATTCTCCTGAATGACCAGTAGGTCAATAAAGATATTAAGAAGGAAATTGAAAAATTTCTTGAAACAAATAATAATGGAAACATAACATACAAAAACCTATGGGATACAGCAAAAGCAGTGCTAAGATGGAAGTTTATAGCTATAAATTCCTACATCAAAAAAGAGGAAAAACTTCAAATGAATAATCTAATGATGCATCTTTAAAAGCCAGAAAAGCAAGAGCAAACCAAACCCAAAACTAGTAGAAGAAAATAAATAATAAAATCAGAGCAAAGATAAATGAAATTGAAATTTAAAAAACACAAAAGATCAATGAAACAAAAAGTTGGTTTTTTGAAAAGTTAAACTTTAAGATTGACAAACCTTTAGCCAGAATAACTAAGAACGAAAGAGAGAAAATTCAAATAAATAAAACCAGAAATGAAAACAGAGACATTACAACTGATACTGCAGAAATTCAAAGGATCATTAGTGGCTACTACGAGCAACTATATGTCAATAAATTGGAAAATAGAAAAGAAATGAACAAATTCCTACATACATGCAACCTACCAAGATTGAACCAGGAAGAAATTCAAAACCTAAATAGACTAATAAAAGTAACAAGATAGAAGCTCTAATATAATGCCTACCAGTAAATAAAAACCTGGGACCTGATGACTTCACCGTTGAATTCTAGCAAACATTTAAAGAAGAACTAATACCAATCTTGCTCAAACTATTCCAAAAAATAAAGGAAAAAGGAATACTTCCAAACCCATTCTATGATGCCAGTATTATCCTGATACCAAAAGCAGATAAAGACACATCAAAGAAGAAAACTAAATGCTAATATCCCTGGTGAACATTGATGTGAAAATCCTCAGCAAAATACTAGCAAATCAAATGCAGTAATACATTAAAAGATCATTCATCCCGACTGAGTGAGATTTATCCTTGGGATGCAAGGATGGTTCAACATATGCAAATCAATCAATGTGATACATCATATCAACTGAATAAAGGATAAAAACCATATGGTCATTTCAATTGATGCTGAAAAAACATTTGATAAAATTCAACATCCCTTCATAATAAAAACACTAAAACTGGGTATTGAGGTAAAATACCTCAACATAATAAAAGCAATATAAAACAGACCCACAACTAGTATCATACTGAATGGAGAAAACTGAAATTCTTTCTTCTAAGATCTGAAACACAACAAGGATGCCCACTTTCACCACTGTTATTCACCATAGTACTGGAGGTCCTATTTAGAGCAAGCAGACAGGAGAAAAAAATGAAAGGCATCTAAATTGGAACGGAAGAAGTCAAATTATCCTTGTTTGCAAATAATATGATCTTATATCTGGAAAAATCCAAAGACTCTACCAAAAAAAAAAAAAACCTATTAGAACCAATAAACAAATTCAGTAACATTGCAGGGCACAAAATCAATATGCAAAGATCAGTAGCATTTCTATATGCTACTGATATAGCATATAGAAAATATGCATATATTCTGAAAATATAGCACATATTCTGAAAAGAAATCAAGAAAGTAATCCCACTTATAACAGATGCTAATAAAATTAAATCCTGGAAATTAAATTAACCAAAAAAGTGAAAGATTTCTATAATAAAAACTAAAACATTGATGAAAGAAATTGAAGATGACACACACAAAAAGGAGAGATATCTTATATTCACGGACTGGAAGAATCAATATTGTTAAAATGTCTATACCATCCAAAGCAATCCCACAGATTCAATGAAATTCCTATCAAAATACCAATGACATTCTTCACAAAAATAGAAAAAAATATTCTAATATTTATATGAAACCACAAAAGACCCAGAATAGCCAAAGGTATCCTAAGTAAAAAGACCAAATCTGGGGGAGTCACATAACTTCAAATCACATCACAGAGCATTAGTAACCACAATAGCATGGTACTGGCATAAGAACAGTCACAAAGACCAATGGAAAATGATAGAATACCCAGAAATAAATTCGCATACCTACAGTAAACTCATTTTCAACATAGGTGTCAAGAACATGCACTGGGAAAAAGACAGTCTCTTCAATAAATGGTGTTGGGAAAACTGGATCTCCATATACAGATGAATAAAACTAGACCCCTATCTCTAACCATATACAAAAATGAAACCAAATGGATTAAAGTCCTAAATCTAAGACCCAAAACTATGCAACAACTGAAAGAAAACATGAGGGAAACTCTCTAGGATGTTGGACTGGGCAAAGATTTCTTAAGTAATACCCACAGGCACAGGTGACCAAAGCAAAAATGGATAAATAGGATCACATCAAGTTAAAAACCTTCTGCACAGCAAAGCAAATAATCAACAAAGTGAAGAGACAATGCTCAGAATGGGAGAAAATATTTGCAAACTCTCTGACAAGGGATTAATAACCAGAATATAAAAGGAGCTCAAGCAACTCTATAAAAAATCTAATAATTCAATCAAAAATGGTCAAAAGATTTGAAAAGACATTTCTCAAAAGAAGACATACAAATGACAAACAGGCATATCAAAAGTTGCTCAACATCACCGATTATCAGAGAAATACAAACGAAAAACTACAATGAGATTTATCTCAACCCAGTTAAAATGGCTTATATTTCAAAAGTCAGGCAATAACAAAGGCTGGCGAGGATGTAGAGAAAAGAGAACCCTCAAACACTGTTAGTAGAAATGTAAATTAGTACAACCCCTATGGAGAACAGTTTAGAGTTTCCTTAAAAAACTAAAAATTGAGCTACCAGTGGAATCCAGCAATCCCGCTGCTGGGTATATACTCAAAAGAAAGGAAATCAGTATATTGAAAAGATATCTACACTCCTATGTTTGTTGCAACACTATTTACAATAGCTAAGATTTGGAAGCAACCTAAGTGTCCATCAACAGATCAATGGATAAAGAAAATGTGGTACATATACACAATGGAGTATTATTCAGCTATAAAAAGAATGAGATCCTGTCATTTGCAACAACATGGATGGAACTGAAGATCATTATGTTAAGTGAAATAAACCAGGTACAGAAAGACAGACATCACATGTTCTGACTAATTTGTGGAATCTAAAAATGAAAACAATTGAAGAGTAGAAGGATGGTTACCAGAGGCTGGGAAGGATGGTGGGAGGGGCGGGAAGAGATGGGGATGGTTAATGGGTACAACAAATACAGTTAGAAAGAATGAATAAGACCTACTATTTGATAGCATGATAGAGTGACTATAGTCAATAATAACTTAACTATATAATCTTTAAAAACTTAAAGAGTGTAACTGGATTGTTTGTAACTCAAAGGATAAATGCTTAAGGGGATGGCTACCCCGTTCTCTATGATGTGCTTATTTCACATTGCATGCCTGTTTCAAAACATCTCATGTACCCCATAAATATATACACCTACTATGTAGCTACAAAAATAAATAATAATAATAATAAAAGGTATGAAATGAAACTTCTAGAACCAAAGAATGAGACAACTGAAATTAGGACCAAACTACTTATTAGACATAGCAAAAAAGGGGGTTTGTGAACTAGAAAATACTTCAGTTAAAATATTAAAATTGAACTTCATTGAGCAAAAAGACCAAAAAATGCAGAAATAGCATCATGAGGGCTATACAGAACACAGAGAAAAAGTCTAACATACTTCTAATTGGAGGTACAGAAGATAAGGAGAGAGATAATGCAGAAGCAATATTTGAAGATACAATGGCTGCAATTTTTTCAAAACTGATAGAAGATATCAGGGAAGTACCACCAACCCCAAGTGGGACAAATACAAAGGAAATCACAATTAGGTTCATGATTGTAAAATTTCTGCAAACTACAGTCTTAAAAGCATCAAAGGAAAAAGACACATTACCCTTAAAGGAACATCAGTAAGACTGACAGCTACTTTTTCCGGAGAGAAATAGAAGCCAGAAGGCAATGCAATGACATCTTTAAAGTGGCGAAAGAAAACATGGAAGACAAAAATTCCAACCTAGAGTTGTTTATTCAGTGAAAACATCACTGATGTGAAAATGAAATATGCATCTTTACGGATAAGCCAAAACAGAATTCATCACCAGGGGACCCACAGTAAAATAAATGCCTAAAGGAATTCTTTGGACAGAAGGAAAGTTATCCTAGCAATCCAAGAGGGAATGAAGAGCAATAGAGAAAGCAAATAGTAAATCTAATGCATAGTTACTCTCTTATGGGGCTTAAAATATAGAGAGAATTTAGATTCATGAAAATCATAACACAAAATTAAGAGGGGAAGTGTAATTGGAATTAGTGTTACATTTTCTATTATAGGAAACAACAAAAATCCTATTGAATTTGTCAAGCCAACCCTCGGGGTTCTTGTGAAGGCATCTGGGCAGAACTCAGACAAAGTGAAGTTAGTTAAAAAGAGGTTAGAACAAACTGAAACTGAAGGTGAAAACTTGAATTCAGCCATGGAACATCAAGTGAATTTGACCATAAGACCAAAATCCTAAACAGGACAAAGGTATCAAAGTCCTGGTTATTTGAGGAGCTTTTAGTTAAGAGGCAGAATGTAGCACCAAAACTGGATTGAAAGTTGAAAAAAGAAGATACATTTTCCTCTTATCCTTAGCAATATGAACACATATTAACCACAAAGTTAGCCATGCCTTGAGAAGTCTGTGGAATTTTAGGTCCAAAGAAGTTAACTTACCATTTATCAAGTACTTGCTAATTGTGAAATATTGAACACCTCTTCTCCAAAAATTGGGCTACTGATATCTAATTCTCTCTTTTGGTGTGTCTAATCTGCTACTAAAAATATTTATTAAATTTTAAATTTTTTGATTGTTCTATTTTCCCTTTGTAGATGTTCTACTGGTTCTTCAAAGAAAAATCTACTCTGTGATTATGTTATGCTTTTCTGCTACTAAGTTGATCTTTATTTTTTTCCTTAAGAATCATAAACATTCTTGCTCTATAACTGGTATAATTCTAGTAGCTGAAGTATTTGGAAGTCTGTTTGAGCCTAATTGTGATTTCCTTTGTATTTATCCCACTTGGTGCTTGTAGTACTTCCCTGATATCTTTCATCAGTTTTGAAAAAATGGCAGCCATTATATCTTCAAATTTAGTTGATATCATGGTGTTTTGTTTACTTATGTACCTCTTTTATTTAAAAAAATCTATTAATATATGATTGGTCCTTGTGTTTACAAAATCATCTGTAGGGGTACTTAAGGCCCAGGATGAACAGAAGGTGCCTTCCTTCAGAAAGAATTTATATTTGCTTCTGAAAGATGTCTGGAGGAACTACCACTTAAGACAAATTCAAGGCTTGAGAGTCCTTGACCCACCAGAGAATGTGAAAGCCACCTGCTTATATGCAGGAAGGCTGTGTCACTTCTGATTCTTTTTTACTCCTGGGGTTGGTCCTTTGAGGTTCAAGTTTATTGTATGGACAATTTCTTAGTAGACTGTCTTATGTAGTCTTTGGCTTTAAATACTGAACATCCCATGAAAACGTCAAAAGGAAGTTCAGTTTTGCAGGATCAGCAAATACATCAGGGCAGAAGTTGTTTATGTAATTGCTTAATATTTTCCTCCCATTTAGGTCAGGTAATTCCTTTCTATCTTGTTAGCTCCTAGATACTTTAAGGCAGATGCTTTTTGTATTATATTCAGCATTTCAGTAGGATAATGTACCTGCTATTCCCAGAAACTGGAAGTCTAGTATAAGGAATAATCTGCCTTATGCTGATATCATCTCATGGAATTGAAAGTTTAAGTGGTTAATATGTTCCTTGTAAGCTGAAAATAGCTGCAAAATTGTCACTTATTGTTAAAAAGTAGGAGAAATAAACCCAATTATTCCCTGCTGGCTCGCATGTGGGGATGTGCCTTCTCCCCAAAATGACTCTGATGTGGCAAGCTCCCACTCACTACTTAACCCAAGAAGAAAATTTATCAGGGCTTTACTACAAAGCAGAGATCAACAAATTGTGAGTCAAATCTAATCTGCAACTTGTTTTTATAAAGTTTTGCTGGAACACAGACACACCGTTTCTTTATGCGTTGTCTATGACTGCTTTTGTGTTACAAGAACAGAATTGATTATCAGCAACAGAGGCTCACAAAACCTACAATATTTACACTCTGGCCTTTTACAGAAAAAGTTTGCCAACCCCTGGTATAAAATATTATTCCTCAGAGGTCCTACTTGATCAGTTTAAGTTCTGGGAGCAAGTCAATGCTAGCAAATTATTTTCTGCATTATTTTCATGCAGTTTTAAATACTGGGAGCATGAACTCAGTATGATAGACTCTTGAGTCACACTGAGAAATTTAAACAGAAAACAGCACTAAAAAGCAAAATAAGGCCGGGCGCGGTGGCTCACATCTGTAATCCCAGCACTCGGGGAGGCCGAGGCAGGCGGATCACCTGAGGTCAGGAGTTCAAGACCAGCTGGGCCAACAAGGTGAAACCCTGTCTCTACTAAAAATACAAAAATTAGCTGGGCGTGGTGGTGCATGCCTGTAATCCCAGTTACTTGGGAAGCCGAGGCAGGAGAATTGCTTGAACCCGGGAGGCCAAGATAGTGCCACTGCACTCCAGCCTGGGCAACTGAACAACACTCTGCCAAAAAAAAAAAGAAAAAGAAAAGGCAAAATACGAATATCTTCAGACAGTGACATGGCAACGTGATGTAATTATTACTCTGAAACAGCTCAAAACAATTTTTTTTTTCCTTGCACACATTAGTTCACTTAGCCTCAACTTTGAGACGGAGTCTCGCTTTGTCCCCCAGGCTGGAGCGCAGTGGCGCCTTCTCGGCTCACTGCAAGCTCCGCCTCCCGGGTTCACACCATTCGAGTAGCTGGGACTACAGGCGCCCGCCACCACGCTCAGCTAATTTTTTGTATTTTTAGTAGAGACGGGGTTTCACCTTGTTAGCCAGGATGGTCTCGATCTCCTGACCTCGTGATCCGCCTGCCTCGGCCTCCCAAAGTGCTGGGATTACAGGCGTGAGCCACCGCACCCGGCTTTTTTTTTTTTTTTTTAAAGAGTGCATTTTCTTCTTCATTTGTAAAGTCAAGCTTTTCATTTTTTCATTAACCAGTACTTCTCTGGGCTATGTAATATAGAGAAGGCTTAGAGGAAATAAAATTTCCTCTAAGTAGCAAGGAAAGACAAATTCAGGCACAGATCACTGGTGATGGAGGGACTTTAGCAGATGCTCAGCTCTCTTCCTCTACGCTGGGCTGGCAGATTTTGTGGGGCACGGTGAGACAGCACGGCAGTTATGCCAAAGAGCAGGATAACTTTCTCAGGCAATTCCTGCTTCTCAGGAGTAATCATAGAAACCTTAGCAGAAAAATCAAAGAAGAAACTGGAAAAGCAAGTGATGTGCAGGGTCCAGTACTGTGCTGCTTTTCTCCTCAGCACCATTGCTATTGAACAGATCCTGTTCCTATGATATCAATGAGGCTATGGCTCCAGCTCCCAGCTGTGCACATGTTTTACGTATGTAGACAGGTGGTGATGCCATTTACTCTACCATTGTTAAGACTGCATCAGTGTTTCTATGTGGAATATTGGCTTAGTGAATGCCGCTGAGTCAACAGGATGGCCAGGTTGATGTGCATTTTTCTGAGATGAACCAGGAACCATGAAAAATGCATTAACCCCATGGTGAAAGTGTCTGTGCTACTAGATAAAAACAAGGAAGAAAATACTTTCCCCTGACTCAGAGCCCTATTGGACAAATGCCTTCCAAGATGTGAGAGAGACTAGAAAGTAGTCCTGGGTCCGGGAATGAAGAGTAAAGAAATAATACTATCATTTCTTTGTGGAGAATCAGCTGCTTTACAAATACGCCATTTTGTTTATTAATCCATCTGAAAATTCCCTGGGGATTTTGAGCTGGCTCTTTGCCTGCAGATGAGTCTGTAACTCTGTGACAATTAACTGTAATGACTTCGAGACAGACTCTTCTCAATCACCGCCCAGTACTGGACTGCCAAAAGCCATCTGCACCTGGGTGGCTGGGTAACAGCACCCCCATTTAATTTGGCTTTTCATGTGGAATCGACTGTCCTCTGTCTTAGCTGGAGAGCCAAGACGACTCTAAATTCCCTTCTGTGATGTGGCGTGGTAGGAAAGGAAGGGGGAGTATGTGGGAAAATCTGAGGGGCTCCCTTCTCTAAGACCAAGACACAAAAAGCCCCTCTATTCCTGACCACCTGGGCTCACCAGGCTCATTATGTGAAAGCTCAAGGGTTGACCAGGCAGTCAGAGGAACACAGAGCATCAGAGAAGAGAGTTCCTATGTGGCCAGTTCCTGGTGCCCCCAGAGAGAGAGGCGGGAGACCTCTGGTAATTTTCCGGGCACTCAGCATGCACTGCAGTGCCCTTCACACAAGCACAGTGGCCAGGGAGCCACATGGGCTCTATTCCAGGCAAAGGCAGAAAAGTGACCAGAGTCTGGACTCACTCAGCTCCTTAGTCTTGCTGCTGGCCCTCTGTCTTTTGACACTGGATTTACCTTTCATTAGTCCCCAAAGGGAGGGCGCATCCCAGCTGGGGCCTCTGGAAGCTGTGGATTTGCTGATTTGCACCCTTCTTGTGCATATTTTTATGTGCGCTGGGAAAACAGATGGCTCCATCCAAGTTGCTGAAAACCCAGCTGGTTATTGCTGCACTAGAACGACCTGAGTTTGGGGATCTGAGTTTTCCCTGCCAGAGCCTTGGGCAAGTTGGGAAACATATTTGTCTTTGAATTAGAGCACAGGCGGATGAGGTCCAAGATGCTGCATCCCCACTGTGTCCTGTGTGCTGTGGGAAATACAAGAAAAGCAACATTAAGCACAGCACATTACACACAGCACCCCTGCTTCCTTACATCCTTTTTGTTGAATTAGGCAGGTTAAAAATTGATTATGAAACAATATTATCATCCTCCTTTTTCTCTCCCACTTTTAAAACCAAACTCACTCTATCCAATTCTAAGTAATGCTGAAATAGACTTTCATAAAATAAATTCACAAATCATATCAATCCACTATTTATTGGGCACCTTCTTTATCCCAGGAATTATGCTAGGTACTGGAAATTTAAAAAATGAGTAACACATTGTCTCTATGATCTCATAGTCTAGGAGAGATACGTGTAAAAGAAGATACGTGTGAAAAAAATATGTAAATATTGTAATAAAAGTAGCTACAAGAGTGATTGGGAATATGAGGAGGGATATTTCTTTTGGGGGAACTGCAAGACCCAGACCCAGAGTGGCAATACTTGAGGGAAAATAAGACTTCATCTGGGGCATGAGGTAGGAGGGAGGGAAACTACGTTTGTGGAATACGGAGGCCTGTATAGGACACTGATGGCTGCTCTACCGTGTGTGGTCTTATCAGCCGTTCCTTCTTAACTCTGATTTATTCAGGGATCTACCTCTACTCACTTGATTCTGGGGAAGTTGACCCTATCCCCAGCTTAGAGGCAGATCCCAATTAGTCCAAGATAAGCGTGGCAGTCACATTCCTGTGATTGGTGGATTTAGAAATGGGTACATGATCAAATGCTGGCCAATGAGACATGGAGTCTCTTGTGGGGTATCCAGGAAAGCTGTCCCCGTAGGAAAACAACATGTGAAGAGATAACTAGTTCCCTTTCTTCCCACAGCTGTTACCCTGTTTACTGCAATTAAGGGGGGTTTTCAGCAGCAGAGAGACATAGTTTGACTGTAGGTTTAGGGTAGCCAGGGCAGGAAGCATCACTGGGAAGTAGCTGGAAGTATCTGGGGAAGGACCTTGGGTTCGTCAAGTTCCCACCTCCCAAGGTAAGCAGATGGGGTTATTCCCACAGTGACAATGGCATGTGACAACTAAACTAAACATCTTGACTCAAGGTGACCTTGTGCTAGAAAACAGGGTAGCCAGGTGAGGTGACATAGCTCTAAGGACAGGGGTGGCTCATTTTAGTAAATATTCTGCTAAAATGACACCCTCTATGGAAACTCTGAAGCTGTGTACCAGTCTCTTCCATCATGAGTTGTAATCACTCATGATTGAAGTAAAGTGTGTAAAGTGCTTAGCACAGTATCACAGATGTGGTAAGTGTTCGGTACATGTCAGTACCAGCATTATCACACACAGCAAAAAATCATTTCTGGAAGCCAAGGATAGCAGAATAATCTATAAAAATAATCCCAGGGAGATTTCCCTCTCCTTCTCTGCCAGTTGGGAAGTTGGTTTGCCTAGTTGTATTTTGATTTCATTCCTAACAATTACTTTAGCCTTCTCGTAAGTTTTTCCTTGCACTCTTGGGACCTTTGGGCCCATGACTCCAGCATGGCTCTGGCTGCAGGCTGCAGTTGATCTTACTGATCCAAATTCTCAAATTTAGGTTGCTGATTCCACAGGCGTGAACTTCTTGGCTCTGTGTCTGGGCTCTCTGCTTTCAGTTAGACAGGAAACCAGGGCTGGGCAAGCCTCCAAGGTTTTAGATTGGCCTTCTGTTCAGATAAGCTGCTAAGGATGTTTCTACTTGGGAACAGTAACAGCTCAAGTTCTTTCCTGGGTTTTAACTTGTGCCTTTGTGACATACCAACAGATTTAGAACTGACGTTATGATTGGAGTGAAAATACCCACATGTGACTTGAATTAAACAGAACTCCACTGATCAGAGCCACAAGGCCAACTAATCTCAGGGTGTTAAGCAGAAATTCTCTGAGAGGCACCAAGCAATCTATGCTATGGGAGATAAGTCAGGGAAAAGAGGTCTTTAGCCTGTGTGCTTAATTTTAACTGAGTTCAGTTTCACGTTGGGATGCAAAGCAGTTTCTTTAGGATCTTAGAGGAACTAGCCCAGTAGGGTGGGAGTTCAAATCCCCGCTCCATGCTTATTAGGCATGGCCAAGTTATTTCTCTGCTCCTCAGTTTCTTGACTGAAACAGATGATAATAACTTTCTCATAGGATTAGTGTGAGGATCAAATTAGACATGTGCCAGAGGACTAGAACATAATAAATGCTCAATAAATAGTGGGTACTATTTCTAAATCCCCAAGGAGAGGTGACTGCTATTGTGTAAATGTATTTTACAAGTTCAGAAAAAATGAGGTTAAGAAAAATAATGAAAACTAGCATTAATCAAAAATTTGCTATGTTCCAGGCGCTTTTCCAAGTATTTACATGTGTAACTCATTGAATCCTCACAATACTCTTTATTATTCCTTTTTTGTGTGTGTCTGTCTCACTCTGTCACCCAGGCTGGAGTGCAGTGGTGTGATCTCAGCTCACTGCAACCTCCGCCTTCCAGGTTCAAGCTATTCTGCCTCAGTCTCCCTCCTGAGTAGCTGGGATTACAGACATGTGCCATCCTGCCTGGCTAATTTTTGTATTTTTAGTAGAGATGGGGTTTCACCATGTTGGCCAGGCTGGTCTAGAACTCCTGGCCTCAAGTGATCCACCCCCTCAGCCTCTCAAAGTGCTGGGATTACAGGCGTGAGCCACCGCAGCTGGCCTATTATTCCTATTTTACAGACAAGGAAACTCAGGCACTAGGAAATTAAGTAGCCCATCTAAAATGGTGAGCAAAATAGGCCTAAGCTATTAGTCCTTCTGATAGACCAGTTAGCTTGAGAGAAAAAATTCTTTCAGACATTGTCATTATACTTGATTCTTTCAGGATCTTTCATATTGGCTACCCAGGCTTAAGAATTTCCCTGTGCTCCCTAGAAGCAATATATTAAGGAGAAGATGGTTCTAGCACTGCTAAAACTAATACTGGTATTTTCCACCTCAGTTGGGAAGAATGAATATAGCCCTGGGGAAGGAAATTCTTATTTTACCTTTGCAGTCAATTCAACTTTATAAAAAACATAGTACAACAAGCAAACCAACCTTCAAAAACTAGATAACCATGAGCAAATCAAAAAGAGATGTCTGGCTGCATCCAACTTTTGCCACTTTTGGAAACAGAGCATGGATCTTATCTGGACATGGAGATCTCTTCATTCAGGTTCAGCTTTATTTAAATATGTGAGTTGAAGTATCTATGAAGATTTGTTCAGCAAACCATTGAGCATTTAATATGTGTACAACACTAACAGACTCCGTGGTTGTAGAGAAATAACATGTGTCTTGGGTCAGGTCTGAACTTGAGGGACTGACTCTAAGATAAGGTGTTTCCAGCCAAGAATCTGAAATAGAAGATTCAAGATTGTTCATCTCTATGAAGAACCACAAGTCCAGCCTTTGGGGGCTGGCACTCTTCAAAACATGCTCTTGACTGTCTCTTACCCATTCTGTCAGCTCTCTTTCTTGCCTCATTTCAGTCCTTTGATTTTGTTTTCATTTATCGATTATCTGAGAAATGGCTCTCAAAATATAATTTATGGGACTCAGGTAAGACCAATTCCTTAAAGTTTAAAGCATTTGTGCTTAAAATTGGATGGTAATAATACATTTTCTAGACATATAAATAACTGCTTATTTCATCCCATGCTTTCAAATCCCAAGCAACTTGCTTCTCTTACCATTATTACTCTACCTTTTCCCTTATTCCTCAATACCCTGCAATGTTTTCTCTCTACCTGTCAAAATCCTGCATCTTTTCTCAAGGCCCTGATGCCATGAGTCAATTCCATGAACCATAAGGCAAAATCAATTTCTAACCATTTTACCACTATTATATTACTGTATTCTCACCAGCTTAGGCAAGGTGTTGAAATGCTTTTGAGGGAGAGCAGTTGCAGAGCAGCATCCTTTTCCCCTCAATTCTGTCTAAGGGTAGAAACCCAAGAACCACTTGTCTAATAAATACCCTCCACTTGCCAGGATTGCCATTAGTAACTGTAATCAAATGAACCTTTGCTAGATGCTACAGGGGAGCTGTGATGAAATTATCACTAACTGAATTGTTCCAGTTGATTCCTGGGTGTTACTGGCTTTGTTTATGGCTCACATGAGCACATTTTAATGATCCAGAGAAAATGAGCACAAGCCGCCACTTCCAGTAAATATTAATTCTGAATAAATAAATGCAAATGGAATTGTTGGTGACAATGAATTCCTTTTGATTTTAGCCTCCCTGATTTACTTTTACATTAGTGGGCACTCTTGCTAAAAGAGGAAAAAACTGTTGCTGTTAGAGATGGTGGCCAGCTTTCACCTAAAATCATTTCAACCCTGCAAGGTGCAAGTGAACCCAAGTTAGGGCTTCAGACAGCAAACCTTCCAAATGAAAGTATATCCTGTATTAGCCAGGAAACATCTGAGGAGATGTCCATTCTTAAAAGCATGCCATTTGCTTGCATAACAACGCTGAGAACATACAAATATTATACATTTCAACAAAGTTCTACACATTAGAGAACAGACTCCTAGATATCTGAGATGTTCAACACGATTCAGTTTTATTTGACATGTTTCAAGTCTAGCGTTTCAAACAAAAAGGAAATTCATTGCCTTAGGCCAAGTCTTTACTTCTCCAGTTTCCTGAAGAGAATTATCCTGCAAAATTTTGAAGAATTTGCAATCAGGACTTTCTCAAGAACTTTCAAGAGTTTCTTTTTTTCTTATGTAAAATGTTCAAACCCTCAGGCCTACACAATCTGGTGCCAATGAACCTTTCTAACCCTCCATATTTTCTGATACTCTTTCCCTTTTCCCAGTACCTTATGCTCCAACTAAATAGCATATAACTGACTATTGTCTGAAATAATCCCATACTTTCCAATTCTATGCAATTTGTTCCACTGAGCACTATCACTCTATTCTACCCTTCCTCTCATCCGCCAGTACCCTACAAGGTCCTACCTCTCCCTTCCAAAAATCCTGCATCCCCTATCAAGGCCCAGATTTCATGAGTCGTTCCATAAACCATAAGCCAAAGTAAATTTTTAAAAATGCTACCACTATAATAATATTACCCATGTATAACTACCTATTATAGTTATTTTCTGCTTATAGTTTATTCCCTTTTGAGGTCCTCTGCCATGTCCCAAGGCTGTCACATGGTACATTCTCATTGAATGCTCTCATGTATGTTGAATTACATTGAAATGATGGTTATAGTTTACTGTTCTTATTATTTATAGCATTATCAAAATAATTGATCTAACAAGTGTCTTAATTATATCAAAGTTATCATATACATGATTCTTCCTTTACATGGCCTAATTTTATTTTCCCTACATGAATTCAGAGCTTGTTTCTCAGTGTTTTATTCCCTTTCAAACTGGCCTTTTATAACAACCCGATCTATTATATTGATTAAGGTATGTTTTCTTTCTTAACAGATGATGAGCATCAACATGTTTGCTGGATACAATGTGATAGGCAAAGCGAAGAATACGAACAAAATAGTATATGTTGTCCCAGGAGTTTACAATCAAGTCAGGCAAAAGATATTAAGACATATAGAATTTTTAGGGAACTATAAGTAGTCATGGTACCAGATTATAGTGCAGAAGAAAACTGAGGAAAGAAGAGACAAGTGGGGATTGGAGTGGTGGGGTAGAGGTCCTGGAAGAGATGGAGTTGGGATAAGCCTTGAGGACAGGCAGAAAGTCTGGTATAGCATGGAGAGGAGGGCATTGTCTGCTGAGTGAGGAGCTGGACAAGGCCACATGCTGGCATGTGCATGAGGACAGTGGGAGGGATATGGGCAGGCTGATGGGACAGGAAGGGAAATAGCCAGCTAAACTGCAGTGAACAATCTGTGTTGGGTAGATGGGGCAAGAAGGAAAGTAGTAGGTAGATTTAAGTTAAATAGTTTGGATGTGGTCAACCAATGAGGCATTTTAGGAAAGGCATTTTAAGAAAAACAAACACAGAACACAGAACAAAACAAAAAGCCATTTGAGGAAAGAAGCAAAACAAAACATTGACAGGGAACCATTATAGATTCTTGAGTAAGTGCAAGGTGAGAGCAAGCCTTTCCCTTTATGAAGATTAGTGTGAACACTGATTGCAAAATTGGTTGGAGAAGGAGACTAAAAACAGGGGAGGGAAGTGACAGGCCAGCACTGTGTTGCAACGGGGAGGTGAGGAGGTGAAGCCCTAGAATGTCAGGGAAGGCCTGGAGAGTTGAAGATGACCACAAGGCATTCCAAAGGAAGAGGGAGTCACTATAAGCTTACTCATTTCTGAATTCACAGCCCTTAGCAGTTTATAGACACTTAATACATTTTCAATCAATATATAAACTCAATATATAATTGTCTAGCCACCATCCAAACATGTTCTGAGAAAAAACGTTTTCTCTCTCCCCCTAATGAACAGAAAAGTCTATCTTCCTTGCTACAGAAGTCACCAGGCTGGAACCCTGGGTCTTTCTTTGACTCCCTTGTCTCCCTACAGTGAGCCTCTCTTCCTCAATAAGTTCAAATTCAGTGATGGGTGTGGTCATAGAGAGAAACTGTGGATACCATCAGGACTCCACGGTCCCAAGGAAGACTTTCTGAAGGAGGTAACTTAAGATGGCCAGAAGTGAGTGAAAAGGGTGGTTGTGAGTGAAGCCTTTCAGGTGGAGGCAGAAGCTTGAACAAAGATGAATAGGAGTGAGAAACAGGTTTGTAAGTGGGTACTGATGAGTGGCATTATGTGTCTTGCAATATGTTTGCCAGCACAATGCTTTGATAAATTGCACTCCTGCCCTGTCCATCACCCAGCACCTACACCGGAACTGCAAAGGAATGCTAAACAGCAAAAACAACACAGGTATAACTGGAATCAAAGAACCCAGCTCTGAAATTTGCCATAAACTCTGAAAGAGATTTTCACTGTTTCACTATTTAACTACTCTGTAATTGATCTTGAACTATTTAATGATGCATATGCAGACAAGGTGAAAACATCCTGCAGAGAGAATACAAATGTGAGCCCTTCATCTGACAGATGAGATAGGGCAGGAAAACTGTAGACAGAAATGAAATTCTGTAAACCCATCCTACTGCCAGTAGCCCCTATGAATGTGAAACATTGATTTACTGCTACCACCATTCTAAATTCTGAATAAATTTCCTCGATACCATCTAAGCGTCTGGTGGGCTGAAATTTTCAGGGACAAGATCAAAGATGTCCATCAGTTATCAAAAACATACTGAGCTTCTACTAAGTACCAAGCACTATGACAGAATCACAATGGTTGGGAGAAACAGCAACAGTAGGTGGGTATCAACATTAATCTGCCACCAGCTTTTTTTTACAGACAACTCATTGAGGGTAGGTATTCTTCAGATAGATCAGGTAATCAAAGGATACTGCACAAAAGCATGCTTAACATAGGAGTGAAGAAACAGTATTTCCACAAGAAGAGAATTTCTTAAGGAGTTCTTAGGTTCTAACTGAGGTCCATTGGGAGTCAGTGGACGAGTGGCAGGTAGCTGGAAGAACACTTGAGGAATCATAGACAGTTTCAACATAGCTTTTATTCTCTCTCTGGGTGCAAGCGAGCTGTGGGTGCAAACAAGCCGTGGGTGCAAACAAGCCATGGGTGCAAGCCATATGTACAACATCATCAGGGTAGTTATACCTTTTACAGACAATAGTGACTCTGAGCCAAGCACAAGCTCATGTAGGTGATCATCTAATGTGCCTCACATGGCATAGTTACTTAACTTGTGGAGTTGTGTGCCTGTGCTCCAAACTCGCTGAGTCATGCTGGACTGGATATCTCCCTTGGCCTATTCTTGACTGCAGCACATCCATTTTTCTTACACTCCATCCCCTAGACCAAGGGAGATGTAGGCATTAGACACACAGGTCTGACACATAGGCCTTATACATAGGCTCTGGGCACACAGGCCCCGGACACACAGGTTCAACACACAGCCTTTAAATTCCACCCCCAGGCTGAGGGAGTTTTCTAGTGGGGAGATGCACCCATGGGGTGGAACTCTGTACCCGGAGGCCACAGCAGTAACACAGGGAGCAACAATTCCAGGTTATAGCAGGCAACCACCCCATGGTGATGTTACCCCAGTGTTGCTTTATACACTAAGTCAGGTTTTTATTTCCCTACTGTATTAGTCAGAGTTCTCTAGAGGGACAGAATTAATAGGAGACATATATATAGGTGATATATATATATATATATATCTTCTATTAATAAGATATATATCTTATTAGCATATCTTATTAATATATTATTTATTATATATTATATAAGATATATTATATATAATATAATATATATCTTATATTATATTTATATTATATAAAGATATATTATATATAATATAAGATATATAATATATATTATATAAGACATATATAAATATAGAATATAATATATAATATATAATATATTTATATATTATATATTAATATCTTATATAACATATAATATATAATTATATATAATATATTATATATTATATATTTTATATATAATAATATTAATATATATTAAGATATATAATATATAATATATAATAATATATTAATATATAATAAATAATATATTAATAAGATATATATCTTATTAATAGGAGAGATATATATATATATCTCCATGAGTTTACTAAGTATTAACTTACATGATAACGAGATCACACAATAGGCTGTCTGCAAGCTTGAGGAGCAAGAAGAGCCAGTCTGAGTTTCAAAACTGAAGAACTTAAGAGTCCAATATTCAAGGGCAAGAAGCATCCAGCATGGGAGAAAGATGTAGGCTGGAAGGCTAGGTCAGTCTAGACTTTTCACGTTTTTCTGCCTACTTTACATTCGCTGGCAGCTGATTAGATGGTGCCCACCAGATTAAGGGTGGGTGTGCCTTCCCCAGTCCACTGATTCAAATGTTAATCTCAAGGTTAATCACAAGGCTAAGCCTCAATAAACTGCCCAGCTATCGGTGCAGATTGTCATAGGTGTCACCTCCTTGGTGATCACCATTCATATTGTTCTAAGTTCAGCCCATTGGCTACTTTGCCCACACCCAGTTTCAAACCATATGGTGTCAGTACTAGGTTGGACTGTAACAGTGGTCCAGTCCAGGCAGCAGCAGCACCTCAACTAGACCCATCTGTGTACCACGTACCATTGGGAATAGGGGCATGCCCTTCCTTAGATGGTGAAGGCTCAGGGTCTGGGGGTGTCTCAGGCCCCATGGCTTTAGGCCCAATGGCCTTATCTTGCATTAGGACCACAGGTCCCAAGACCTCTTTCAACTCTGCTGCAAAGGGACTTGCACTCAGTGTACACTGCTGCTCCAAGTAGGCATCCCACTTTACTGAAGTGGATGTCTGTGCCATCCCAGTCCAGGGGATAACGTTAACTGTTATCCCTGAATGCACCCATCTACTATCAGGTAAGTCATTTGCACGATGACTGTAGCTTGTCCTGCCACAGTCTCATGACCCTGAAGGGCAACATATGCAGTTTCTAACTGCTTTCCCTTTCCAGGGGGTTATTATCCATGAATGCACCCATCCCGCTATCAGGTAAGTTGATGACTGTAGCCTGTCCTGCCACGCTCTCATGAGCCTGAAGGGCAGCATATGCAATTACTAACTGCTTCTCTACCAATGAATACTGGGGCTCAGTTCCTTTCCTTATTTGGGACGAAAAGCCTACTGGTGTTCTCAAGCGCTTCAAGTGCTGCTATAGCCCCAGCCAATACTATCTGTGGTCACATGCTCATTGAGTTTAAATGAGTGCCTCTGGTTAATTACCCATAGGGCTTGTGACTGTTAAATAGCCTGCTTAACTGCTAGAAAGGCTGTCTCAGCCTCATCATCTTAATTCTAGACAAGGGGAGCACTGCTGCTTCTAAATCTGCAAGAGAATCAGAGGTTAGCATAATATCATTAACAAGACCATGACATGTGGTAGGGCTGTGCACATAGCCCTGCAGCAACACTGTGAAAGTCCATTGTCGCCCTCCCATGAAGGCAAACTTCTTGGCTCTCTGGAAAAGAATGCATTAGCCAAGTCCACAACATAGTGGTACTGTCCCAGTTCTGTCAAGTGGTCCATCAAGTCCGTGATAGATGGCACAGCTGCCAAGCCATGTAAAATATCCCCCCAGAATGTATCTGCACTGGTGTCTACCAGCCCAGCACTTGCTGTACATTGGTGGGGGACCAGTAGATTGGCAATTCCACATGTGGCCTCTGGTTGTCCGGTGTCCCCCCAAGCCAGGCACCTCGGTCAGTTCCCTAATCAAACAGAAAAGGCTCTACATTTCTACCTGGCTGCAGTAAGTAGCCTTTGAGCTGAAGCATCCGGTGGGACTGGGTCACACAGCAATGGCCTTCCCCTTGGGCATTTCCTGGAATTGCTGCTCCAGAGACAACTGTCTCTACATAGTTAAGAGTACTTCATTGGGCTGCTTGTCAATTTTCTCTCGGTCAACCCTGGCCAAAATCAAGTATCCCTCCACATCTGTGAACATGTCGCTCATTGGGCCCCCTTTTCTCCCATGTTGGGGGCCCCTGTCAGCAGGGCATCTTCCCCTTCTTTATGGTGCAGACTTAGACCAAGTGGGGGTCTCCAGCTGAGACGACGGACCCAGTCCTGCATTCACAGCAGAGTCTAATTCCTTTTCCAAGCTCTGTAGCCAGGCCTTCAGGCTCCCTGCCTACCCCATTCACAGCAGCGTCTAATTCTTTTTCTGAGCTGTGTAGCTGGGCCTCCAGGTACCCCACCTGTGCCCGGAGGGCCCTTACCTGTGCTGCATCCCTCAGGGACTGGTTGTGTGGCATAGTCAAAAACACCCATCCAACTCTACCAGCAAAGGCTCGCTCCTTCTTGGTATTCTGTGCTTCCAGCTGCTTCAGCACTTTTCCATGCTTGGGGGGACCCATCTACTGCCGCCTAGGTCTCCATTGGAGCCCATCCTCACAGCACAGCTGCCACCCGGTACCACAACCCATGTCGTGGCCACATGGCTGACCTGAAAGCAGCGGGGACAAAAGGCTCACTCACTCCGGGATCGTGTTCATGACACCAATTGTCATAGCAAGTGTCAGGTTTTAGCCCAAGCTGAGGTTGGAGGGGAGTGGGTGAACCAGTGGCAGATAGCTGGAAAAACACTCAAGGAATCATAGACAGTTTTGACATGGCTTTTACTCTCTCTCTGGGCATGATCGAGCCATGGGCACAAACAAACTGTGAGCACAAGCCATATGTACAATGTCAGCAGGGTAGTTATACCTTTTACAGTCAATAGTGGCTCTGAACCAAGCAAGTGCTCACGTGGGTGATCACCTAATGTGCCTCAGGTAGGGTGGTTACATAATGAGCCTCACGTGGCATGGTTACATAACATATGGAGTTGTGCACCTGCACTCCAAACTTTCTGAGTCATGCTGGACCAGATGTCTGCCTTGGCCTATTCTTGACTGCAGCACATCCATTTTACTTACAGGAGTGTATTATGTGTTAAGGACATGGTATTATAAGCTAGGGTTTTTTCTTCCGTTGTGATTCTCCTGATGTTTTGTGTGTTTTAAGTTAATTTGCCACTGGAAGAATACAGTGGTTCATGGCACAGTCAATATACAAGGCAATTCCTTCTGGAGCCCACTTGCTCAAGAGATTTAATTCCCCACAGATGGGGCTGGGGCATTGGTATTTTAAAAATGCTCCTCAGGTGATTGCAATGCGCAGCCAAGGTTGAATACCATCAGTTCAGAGTAAGAGCACTACTAGAAGGTGGACGTTTGGATGTTGGGTGTTAGCCTTGCAGGTGAAATCAACATGGTTAAGATCCTAGGCTTTCATACTCCATGCAACATGACCCTGTGCCTTTGAATCTGGCAGTGAGGAATGGGAGTCTTAGGCCCTAGGGTTCTGTTTTCCAACTATTGCCTCAGATTGTTCTGCTTTTCATCTATTCTTGCTCCCAATCTTTGGCTTCTCCAAATAGGAGTGGAGCATCGAGGGATTAGGGCAAGGACCATGAGAGGCAGATCACCTTATTGGGCTTCTTGGATACAAGCTGACTGCAGCTGGCGGGCAGCCTCTGCTGAATGGCTCAACAGGATTGAAAGGGTGGGGCTTTTTTGTAGGTGTTCCTCTTCTGCTTTTAAATGGATTTAGTGTCCTGGGATGACATGTAATCCATGCATGCACATACAAATTACTGGCATCTCTTTTGAGAGCCGATAAATTATTCCCATCCCACCCGGCCCAAGAAGAGGAAACAAGAAGGTCTCATGCCAGCATGGACGGGACAAGGGGAAGGGGCTGCAGGTGGGAGGGTTGGCTTCTAATTTCTGAAGACATGAGAACCAAAATATAATTTTAACAAAAACTTTGAAGGTTAACCACATTTATTTTTCTGAATTCTGCTCTGTTTGATAGCCTTCTATGGCATTGCTTTGTCTTCAGCAAAGTAGCTGTACCTACAGTTCCAGCCTTTTCACTCGTATTGTATCTCCTGTAAGGAAGACAGAGATTTGTAACAGGCATATAATTGAAATGAATGACAAATTACTGCCTGGCTTCCTCTCCTCCTGGACTGTAAAAATACTGTGAGACCTGGGAGGACCTGAGTACTTTGCCAGGTCACTGTCCTCATTTTACAGATGAGTGGACAGAGCTCCTCAGAGCCTAAGTGACTTGTTCTAAAGTCACACTGTTCATTGGTGCTAGACCCATCTCCTTTAACCTTCTCTCATAGGTATGATTTTCTAGCCCTTCAATCAACTCGACAGCTTTCCTCTGAAGCTTGTCCAAATTTGACTGCCCTTCTCAGCTATAGCTCCTGGAATTAGACACATGAGCCTAAAGGGGTCTAAAGAGAAGATTGCCTGAGTATTCCTCCATTCTAGGTATGCATTCCAATGCCACACTTGCTCCAGGGGTTTATTTTCTGACAATGACCCTCTAGTCTATTTCTGACATGCTTGAACACATTCTCCCATCTCACGTGTCTCAACTCTGGTTTTCTTCTCCAAGTTTAATGATGCCTTTATTGAGTCACACCAGGCAAATGATAAGACCTCAGACGTTCAAACAACTTTCTTTCTGGAAACACAAAGCACCTTTCTAAGACTATCAGCTCCTTGATGCTTCTGTAAGGGAGGATAGGCTGCCAAATTCCAACTTTGTGGACAGACTGAAGCCCAACATTTAACTGATTTAGCCCAAATCACCTAATCAAGATGGGTGAAGATTATTCTGGAGAATGGAGAGATGACTTTATCCTAGTCAGCACTCAACCAATTAGTCCATAATTAACACTCTGTCCCAGTCGTCACCCAAAACGGCCTGCAAATGTCCCTTTCTTTACTATTGTAGGAGTTCCACCATATTCAATGTTCACATGCTTTCAACTCCATGACAGTTATGATATAGAAAAAGTCAAATTGGCTTAATCATTGCCCTTGCAGAGTTTTGCAATTTTTTAAAAAGCATCAGGGGTCTACTTATTTTCTAGGTCCCACCAAGCTACATTCCTATAAATAGGAATTTGGGGCCCCTTTGGGATCAAGATAAACTGCCACCTGGGCTCTCTGAGTGTTTTGTACATATTATTTTCTGTTACTGCACATATCCCATTGCCTTGTATTTACTCACTTACCTGTCTCTCTTGCTCTCCTTTTCCCTACTCCAGGCTCTAGACCAGGAGCTCCAGGCCCCATAGGGATAGCCTATGCATGTTTATGTTTACAGAAGACCCCCTCTGCAGGTCCCCCCACCTGTGTGGGCCATGACTCTGCTTTTCCAGGTATGTCCCAGGAAATCACACAAACACTCTTTGTAGGGGAGCTTATGAGTTCTGCTGAGCAGTCTGGGTTTTGCTTCATCCTCAAGGCCATGAATTTGGTGGCTGACTATATCAGGGAGCAGTTATCTCCAACATTGACTGCTGATGCCTGTCCTCACTGTCTCATGTCAAAGGGTCATGAAATGGTATATTAAGTAGTGTGACCAGAGTGGAGCAGAAGTAAGTGACACTAGGCTGACCCCAAGAATGGAATCATTTTTGCATCCAGCAAACTGCCCTGGAGATAGGACATGTTAAGCCAATACTTATTGATGATGGTGATGGTGATACCCTCATTATCTCCCTAGAAACACTCAAAAGAAGGCTCCTATCTGCTGCAGTTTCTCTTAACTAATAAAGTCTGAAGCCAGACTGCTGAGGACGCAGCATTCTAAACACTGAGCTCTCTTGGGACAGTGCCCAGAGCAAGGTTCTGGGAACACAAAATACTTATGTAATCCCTGGGGTGAGGCTACTGATGGAACCAGCTGAGATGAAATCCCAGCAAGGGGCTTGCGATTCCCTAGCCTTCTGTCCTCCTCCCTTCCAGCAGGAATAATAAATAAAGCCAGCAGTCGGCCTTCTGGAGTTCCTCCTCCAAGGGAGGGATAGCTATAAATGTTGACCAAAGCAATGACCAGCTCAGCACTGCCACAGATTCTGATGTGGGAAGATAATGTCGCTAAAATAATCCTACAAAGAGCTCACACTCATCTGGCAATTGTTATGAGTCAGGCTCATCTTGCCTTGACTGTCTTATTTAATATAATGCTATGAAGTGGTATTTTTATGCCTGAGTTGCAGATGAGGAGGGTACAAGGATTTCCAAGTGTTACACAGTTTAGTAAATTGTAGAATTAGGAATTGTGACCTAGGTAGGCTCGGTGCCCACAGACCATCATGCCTTTATTTCCCGATGCTGACGCTCCCTCCCTGATGATCGGCAGGGGCTTTTGGAAGGATTGCACCAGAGGACTCACCAACGCAGCAAGATGGCAAAGTGATAAGACCCAGAGAGGATGCTTCAAGTGAGAAAGTCTTACGTGTTTTCCTGGAGAGCACCTCAAGAGAAAAATAAAATCTTCTAAGCCACTTGAACTAAACTGAGATTGTGAACTAGGCAATACAAGACATCAGATGAGAGAAAAAGTTTTGCCAACTTCAGAGAGTCACATAGCACAGTTCATCCCCTCCATCTTAGAACAGATCACTTTTATTTTGGCTCTCACTGGAGCTTATTTTAAAGTTGTTTCAATAATACTTTATCATACATATTTGTTAATATCTATTTTTCACTTCTTAAACTATAAGCTATCTAAGGGGTGAGTTTGCACCTCCAATACTTAACATGGTGTCTACAAACATAGGAGGAACTCATTACTGATTTGCTAAGTTAGTCCGTTAATTTGTTATTTTTGTTGCCCTCCATCTATTAAGCCAGATAGAACATGCTTCTTGCTATGTCTGAAACATGTATTTCAGTTGTCATGAACTAATGGGAATCTAGAAGTTGTTCTTTCAAGGCACTTATAAAATGAGCCCAGGCATAGAATTCAGACGATGCTTGGTTTGGGTTTGATTCCTGGCTCTACCACTTACTCAAAGATTACTTGATTTTTCTACCCTTTGGCCTCTTGCCTGCAAAATTACAGGAATTTCAGAAAATGATTACACTAAATGATACATGTAAGGTAGAATATTATTTCAATACAGGAGCCATAGTGATATTTTTATTTTTAAAAAATAATTTCAACTTTCATTTTAGATTCGGGGGTATGTGTACAGGTTTGTTACATTGGGTATATTGTGTGATACTGAGGTTTGGGGGATGAATAACCCCACCACCCAGGCAGTAGGCATAGTACCCAATAGGTGGTTTTTCAGCCCACGCCCCCTCCAGTAGTCCACAGCATCTATTGGCCCCATCTTCATGTCTATGTGTATGCAATGCTTACTTATCCCCCACTTAAAAGTGAGAACATGTGGTACTTGGTTTTCTGTTCCTGCATGAATTTGTTTGTGTTAATGGCTTCCAGCTGTACTCATGTTGCTGCAAAGGACATGATTTCACTCTTTTTATGGCTGCATGGTATTCTATGGTGTATATATACCATATAGTGATGTTTTAAAAATGTATATCAGACCATATACTTGCCTGCTCACATCTCTCCAATGCCTTAGCATTTCACTCAGAATAGAAGACAGACTCCTTTCATTGCCCTGAAAGGCCCTGCAGGATCTGGCCCCAGTTACTTCTCTCCCCTGTCCAGCCATGCTGGCCTCCTTGTTGTTCAATGAATACTCCAGCCATCTTCCTGCTGTAGGGCCTTTGCGCTGGCTGCTCCCATTGCCTGGATGCAAAAATGATTCCATTCTTGGGGTCAGCCTAGTGTCACTTACTTCCGCTCCACTCTGGTCACACTATTTAATATACCATTTCATGACCCTTTGGCTCCCAGTGCCAAGACACTCATGTGGCCAAACTCTTTTGCTTTTTTTGAAATGGAGTCTCACTCTGTTGTCCAGGCTGGAGTGCAGTGGCGTGATCTTGGCTCACCGTAAACTCCGCCTCCTGGGTTCAACGATTCTCCTGCCTCAGCCTCCCGAGTAGCTGGGGCTATAGGTGGGTGCCACCATGCTCGGCTAATTTTTGTATTTTTAGTAGAGACAGGGTTTTACTATGTTGGCCAGGCTGGTCTCGAACTCCTGACCTCATGATCCACCCGCCTTGGCCTCCCAAAGTGCCGGGATTACAGGCGTGAGCCACCTGCTGGCTGGCCAAACTCTTTAGCTGCTTGACCTTCTCAGTAAGGGCTACTACCACCACTTGATTAAAAATTGCATCCTGAACCCCATTCCACAATCCTGACCTGCTGTGGTCTGATCTATTATTTTTCTGTAGCACATATCCCCTTCTAACATATTCTCTGAGTTCCCTATTTATATGTGTGTTATCTGGGAGTCTCCAGTGTCGCTTTTACTCCCAAACGTAGCTTCATAGGAGCAAGGATTTTGGTGTGTTTTGTACAATGATGTATCTCAAGTGCCTAGAATCGTGCCTAGCACACAGTATGGGCACTGAACAAACAATTGTTGATACAGGTTGAATGAAGAGAGCATAGTGCCTAGCTCACAGACAGCCTCAGAAATGGTAATCATTACCACCACCACCATCATCTTCTTCCTCACCATCACTGGGACACTAGCAGCCATTCATAGGGTCTTGAGGAGAACAGATGAATTCAGGTATATAACATATCTGGCACAGGGTTTTTATACACTAAGTACGTGGTAAATGACATTTCCTTTCTTCTTCTCTTTTGTGTCTTTCTTTGTTGCTTCTTTTTTTTTTTTTTTTTTTTTTTTTTGAGACGGAGTCTCGCTCTGTCGCACAGGATGGAGTGCAGTGGCTGGATCTCAGCTCACTGCAAGCTCCGCCTCCTGGGTTCACGCCATTCTCCTGCCTCAGCCTCCCGAGTAGCTGGGACTACAGGCGCCTGCCACCTCGCCCGGCTAGTTTTTGTATTTTTTAGTAGAGACGGGGTTTCACCGGGTTAGCCAGGATGGTCTCGATCTCCTGACCTCGTGATCTGCCCGTCTCGACCTCCCAAAGTGCTGAGATTACAGGCTTGAGCCACCGCGCCTGGCCTGTTGATTCTTTTTTATGGAGGTCCCTCAGGACATAGCTGTAAAGCAAAACCAATTGCTCAATCCACGTGTAAGTGTCATGTGGGGACATTTACAGAGCATTTTAAAGCTGTTGATTTATTATTATTGCTATTATTATTAGCCAAGTGTCACCACAGAATTTTTGTGACTTCGCATTCTACAGATTATGATTCTCTATTTAAGCATACTTTCTGCTACTTTTACTATAACTCACTAAAAAAAAAGAATAAGGAGGAGGGGCAGAAAGAGGAGGAAGAGAAAACACACAAATAAAAACATACATATTTGTTTTTATAATGTTTGGGTTTGCATTTATATTGGGGGAAAATATATAGAAAAAGAAAATCCTATTCCCAATTTATTCATTTATTTATGTATTTATGTATGTATGTATGTATTTATTTATTTATTTTTGGACAGGGTCTCACTCCATTGCTCAGACTGGAATGCAGTAGTGCAATCACAGATCATGCAGCCTTGATCTCCTGGGCTCAGGTGATCCTCCCACCTCAACCTCCCGAATAGCTGGGACTACAGGTGGGCACCACCATGCCTGGCTAATTTTTTGTATTTTTTTGTAAAGACAGGGTTTTGCCATGTTGCCCAGGCTGCTCTCTAACTCCTGGGCTCAAGCAATCCATCCATCTCGGCCTCCCAAAGTGCTGGGTTTACAGGTGTGAGCCACCATGCTCAGCCCCATTCCCAATTTAAAGTTAAGCTTTCTGTAGAAAATTTGGAAAGTACTATAAACATAAAAATGATAATGAGAAATAAGTAAATATTTCTATGCTGGTGGCTAGAAAATCAGGCTATAAATGTTTTCAAACCAGCAAAAATGTTCACTTTTTGTTTTATCTTTTCTTTTCTCTTTCCTATATCAGCCTAAAGGGAATCATTTTGGATGCTAAACATGTGATGATTCACAAATTCCGCCTATTGACAGTTAACATAAAACACATTAGTGACAGCTCATTTTCTTTGCCTCTTGGAAATGCAGAGAATGTGGCTGAGATCTTGGGGAGGACCAGTCATTAAGATGAGTTCTCTCTGGTTGTCGAATCCAATGTTCACCTTAGGCTAGAAATGCACTCTACTGCCCTCTTTTCCTTAAAACCCCAAGCAATCAGCATATGGCTCTGTTGTCCTTACACTTCCATATAGCTGGTTTCTTATTTGTTTTTTCCAAATCAAGGAATTCTTGAATGCTGCATGGAACAGCTCCAGCAGTTGTTGACAGAATTGTCTGTGCTGCCAGCCAGTCATGCTATTATATTTTTCTGTAAAATGTTTTTACAAGAAGCCATGCTTATCATGTCACATTAGAAATTCAAATGACTCTCTTATAAATTTAATACTTCTTTGGTTGGAACTCATGCCCAGATGCCAACTCTTTTATCATGCCAAAAATTATATATTCTGCATAAAATGTAAATTATCTTAACTTCCTATGCGCCACCCATTCCCAAACTTAGGGGATAGCCAGCATTGGCATAGCCGTGTTGACAGCCAAGAACTTGTCATCAGGGGTGGTTTCCTGGGGACAAAACTAGATGTAATTCATACCTATGTTTAAGTATAATCAAGGCTCAAGTAAACAAATATAAACATTAGTCCCAAAGAGGTAGGGTTGAAGTTAGAATTCTAAAGCCAGGCATAGGACTTATACAGAGCAACAGTGAACCAAGGAAAAAGGGTGTGGCCAGAAGGGCAATTTTTGGAAAAGCTGGAGAGTGCACATGGGTGAGTGTGTCGGGCTGTCTTAATGGGCAGGAGGCAAGGCACAGGTAAAGGCAAGACCCAGTGGGCAGAGTTTAAGACTAAAGATGGACAATTTGTAGTTTTTGTATTTAAATAAACTTACTGAATGCCGTACACAAAAATAAACTCAAAATGGATTAAAGATTTAAATTTAAGGCCTGAAACTATAAAACTCCTAGAAGGAAACATGGAGGAAAAGTTTCATGACACTGGTCTGAGAAATGATTTCTTGGATGCATCACCAAAAGCACAGGTAACAAAATAAAAAAATAGATAAGTGGGACTATATCAAACTAAAAGGTTCTGCACAACAAAGGAGATAATCAACAAAATGAAAAGGCAGCCTATAGATTGGGAGAAAATAATTGCAAATCATGTATCTGATGAGGAGTTAATATCCAAAATGTGTAAGGAACTCACACAATTCAATTGCAAAAACAAAAAAATGGGCAAAGAACTTGAGTAAACATTTATCCAAAGATATACAAATGGCCAACATGTATATTAAAAGATGCTAAATGTCACTGATCATTAGGGAAATGCAAATCAAACCCACAATCCTGTATCAGCTCACACCCATCAGGATGGCTATTACTGGGGAAAAAAAAAGATATTAAGTGTTGGCGAGGATGTGGAGAAATTGGAATTGGAATCCTTGTATACTGTTGGTGGGAATGTAAATTGGTACATCATTACTAAAAACAGTAGGAAAGTACCTCATAAAAGTAAAAATAGAACCACCATATGAGCCAGCAATCCCACTTCTGGGTATTCATCTACAATAATTACACTGAGAATTTCGAAGAGATATTTGCACTTCAATTTCATTGTAGCATTATTCACAATAGCAAAGATATGGAAGTAACCTAAATGTTGGTCAATGAATGAATAGATAAGAAAAATGTGATATATACACAAAATTGAATATTATTCAGCTTTACACAAGGAGGAAATATTGCCATACAAGACCACATGGATGAACCTGGAGGACATTATGCTAAGTGAAACAAGGTAGGCATAGAAAGAAAAATACTGTGTGATTCCACCTATATGAGGTATCTAAAATAGTCAACTACATACAAACAGAGTAAAATGGTGGTTTTCAGGGGCTGGGGGTAGATAGAAAAGGGAAATTGATATTTACCAAATATAAAGTTTCAGTTGTGCAAGATGATTAAGTTCTAGAGATTGGCTATACAACATTGTACCTCTGGTTAACAATACTGCATTTTTCACTTAAACTTTTGTTAAAAGGGTAGATCTTGTGTTAAATGTTCTTACTACAATGAAAAAAACATGGATTTTTCTCATCACACGTGCATGATCTTTATAAATATTTGGAAAATACTTTAAGTATAACAAAGAAAATAAAATCTTATAAGTCTGCCAAGAATTGCAATCATCAGAGAAAGTCACAGATATCATTAGAAAAATTACATGCCTTTAGAGAGACTACCTCATGATTATTAAGCAGTTATTATACGATGAACACTGATTTAGTGGCTTTATATGTAGTTAGCTCATTTAATCCTCAAAACATTCCTTTGAGGCAGAAACTATTATCAGCCCTGTTTTGCTTATGAGGAAAGTCAGGCACTGAAGAGTTAGGTAATGTCACAATGCTACGCAGCTAATAAATGACGGTGTCAGGAATCAAGATGATGTGTTTAACTCTAGTGTCCACTTCATATAATTTAATTTTAGAATAAATGACACATTCATATGTCTCATAAACCCCAAGACTATTTTAAAAAAGGTATCAAATAAAAGGTTGGCCTCCTACCTCCATCCCCATCTGCCCCATACCTCCAATATCATAGGTAACCGCTTCTATGAGTTTTCTGAGTACCTTTCAAGGGTTTCCTATATAAATGCAACCAAATGCAAATATGTTCTCTAGTTTGTTTTGTTTTAAACAATCAAGTTTATTTTTTAGAGCAGTTTTGGGTTCGCAGGAAAATTGAATAGAAAGTAAAAAGGGACTCCTATGTGTCTCCTGTCCCCATCCACACATGGCACCTTCCCCACTATCAGCATCCCTGCCAGAATGATGCATTTGTCACATTTGACACATCATTATCTCCCAAAGTCCATAGGTCATACTTGAGTTTACTCTCAGTGTTGAATATTCTGTGGGTTTTGACAAATGTATAATGACATGTATCTATCGTTACAGTATCATATTGAACAGTTTCACTGCCCTAAAATTTCTCTGTGCTCTGTCTACTCAGCCCTCCATCTCCCAACCCCTGGAAACCATTGGTCTTAGTTACTGTCTCTACAGTTTTGCCTTTTCCAGAGTATTATAGAGCTGTAATTATACAGCATGTAAGCATTTCAGATTGGCTTCTTTCACTTAGTAATTTGAACTTGAGTTTGCTCCATGTCGTACATGGTGTCTTAGTCCATTTATGTTGCTATAAATGAATGCCTGAAGCTGCATAATTTATAAAGAAAAGAGGTTTATTTGGCTTATGGTTCCGCAGGCCATACAAAGATGGCCCAAGCATCTGCTTCTGGTGAGGTCTTCAGGATGCTTCCACTCATAGAGGAAGGTAAGGGGACATGCAGAGATCACATGGCAAGAGAAAAAGCAAGAGAGAGAGGTGAACAGGAGATGCCAGGCTCTTTATAACAACCAGCTCTTAAGGGAACTAATGGAGTAAGAACTCACTCACTCTACCCTACACCCAGGTAGGTCATTCATCTATTCAAGAGGGATCTGCCCCATGACACAAACTCCTCCCATTAGGCTCCACCTCCAACACTGGGGATCAAATTTCAATATGACATTGGGGCAGGGGGCAAATATCCAAATCATAGCACATAGCTTGATAGCTCATGTCTTTTTAGTGCTGAATAATATTCTGTTCTCTGAATGTACTAGAGTTTCTTTATCCATTAATCTACAAAACTACATTTTGGTTGCTTCCAAGCTTTGGTAATTGTTAATAAAGCTGCTATAAACATCTGTGTGCCAGGTTTTATGTAAACATAAATTTTTAACTCATGAAAGTAAATACCAAAGAATGTGATTGCTGGATCGTATGGTAAGTACATGTTTAGTTTTGTAAAAAACTGCCAAACTGCCTTCTAAGGTGTTGTGTCACTTTACATTCCCACCAGAAATGAATGAGTTCCTGTTGCTCCACATTCAAATTCAGCATTTAGTGTCATCAGTGTTTCGGATTTGACCATTCTCCTAGGTGTGTAGTGGTATATCATTATTGTTTAAATTTGCATTCCCTAATGACATATGACATTGAACATCTTTTCATATGCATATCTGCCACTTGTATATTTTCTTTGGTGAAATGTCTGTTCTGATCTTTTGCCCATTTTAAAATCAGGTTTCATTTTCTTTTTGCTGGGTTTCAAGGGTTCTTGGTATATTTTATTTTATTTTATTTTTTAATTTTTGTGGGTACATAGTAGGTGTATATGTTTATGGGGTACATGACATATTTTGATGCAGGCATACAATATGTAATAATCAAGGTAAATGGGGTATCCATAATTTCAAGCATTTATCTTTTCTTTATGTTACAAACAATACAATTATACTTTTAGTGATTTTAAAATGTACAATAAATTATTATTGAGTGTAGTCACTCTGTTGTGCTATCAAATACTAGATCTTATTCATTCTATCTACCTTTTTGTACTCATTAACCATCCCCATTTTCCCCCACCCTCACCCCACTACCCTCCTAAGGCTTTGATAACCATTATTGTGTTCTATCTCCATGAGTTCAATTGTTTTGATTTTTAGCTCCCACAAACAAGTGAGAACATGTGAAGTTTGTCTGCTGTGCCTGTCACTTAACACAATAACCTCCAGTTTTATTCATGTTGTTGCAAATGAGAGTATCTCATTCTTTTTATGGCTGAATAGTACTCCATTCTGTATATGTACCACATTTTCTTTATTTATTTGTCTGTTGATGAACACTTAAGTTGCTTCCAAATCTTGGCTATTGCAAATAGTACTGTAATAAACATGGGAATGTAGATATCTCTTCGATATACTAATTTCTTTTGAATGTATACCCAGTAGTGGGATTGCTGGATCATATGATAGCTCTGTTTTTAGTTTTTTTTAGGAACTTACAAAGTGTTCTCCATAGTCGTTGTACTAACTTACGTTCCCACCACTAGGGTACAATGGTTCCCTTTTCTTTACATTCTTGCCAGCATTTGTTTTTGCCTCTCATTTTGGATATAAGCCATTTTAACTGGGATGAAATGCTATCCCATTGTAGTTTTGATTTGCATTTCTCTGATAATCAGTGATGTTGAGCACCTTTAAATATGCCTGTTTGTCATTTGCATGTTTTCTTTTGAGAAATGTCTATTCAAATCTTTTGCCCATTTTTAGATCAGAGTATTAGATTTTTTCCTATAGAATTGTTTGAGCTCCTTATATATTCTGGTTATTAATCCCTTGTCAGGTGGATAGTTTGCCAATGTTGTCTTCCATTCTGTGGGCCGTCTCTTCACTTTGTTGACTGTTTCCTTTGCTGTGCAGAAGGTTTATAACTTGTGATTCCATTTGTCCATTTTTTTGATCTAGTTGCCTGTGCTTATTGGGTATTACTCAAGACATTTTTGCCCAGACTGATGTACTGGAGATTTCCCCCAATGTTTTCTTATAGTAGTTTCATAGTTTCAGGTCTTAGATTTAAGCCTTTAATCCATTTTGATTTGATTCATATATATGGTGAGATATGGGGTCTGGTTAAATTCTTCTGCATATGTATATCCAGTTTTCCCAGCATTTGTTGAGAATGTCTTTTCCCCAGTGCATGTTCTTGGCACCTTTGTAAAAAATGAGTTCACTGTAGGTATGTGGATTTGTTTCTGGGTTCTCTATTCTGTTCCATTGGTCTATTTGTCTGTTTTTATGCCAGTACCTCGCTGTTTGGGTTGCTATAGTTTTGAAGTATAATTTGAAGTCCAATAATGTGACTCCTCCAGCTTTGCTTTTTTGCTTGGGATAGCTTTGGCTATTCTGGGTCTTTTATGGTTCCATCTAAATTTTAGGATTTTTTTTCTACATCTGTAAAGAATGTCATTGGTATTTTTATAGGGGTTGCATTGAATCTCTAGATTGCTTTAGGTAGTATGGACATTTCAATAATATTGATTCTTCCAATCCATGAACATGGAATATCTTTCTACTCTGTATTTTTTAGATAATAGCCCTTCATCTTATATGTCTTTTGCACATATTATTGTACCCTGTGGATTGTCTTCTTATGCTCTTGAATATTCTTTACTTTTACTTTTTTATATATAAGTGGTAGCATTTGTTATACATTTTTCTGGATCTTATTTTTTCACTTAATGTTATATGTTGGAGATCCTTTCATCTAAGTCTGTAAATAATTTATCATTATTTTTCAGCTACATACTACTCCATTGTGTGGCTATATCTTGATTTATTTAACCAGTTCCTTACAGAGAGACACTGAGTTGTTTCCCGTCTTTTGCTAGAACAGTCAATGCTCCAATGAATAACCATGTATGCACAACATTTGGTATGACTGCAGGTGTGTCTGGAGGAGAGAACTACATTTCACCACTATGCTGTGCTATGGCACATTGGGAAATGGCTGCTTATTTACTGCATGCCTAATAGCAAGTGGATTGCAAATGCTCTTTAACCAAGTTTCACTCTGTTGTCAGAGAATTATTTGATGTGCAAAGACTTCCTGGGGATCCCAAGAGAAGAACTTCAGGCTCTGCTCTGAAGACACACTAGCTTGCTGGTTCCTTCTCACTTCTGGGCTTTCTCACAGGCCGTACTACTTACCTCTCACTCTTCCCCTGGATAACTCCTGCTTATCTCAGCCTAAGTTACCGGCATTGCATCCCTCTGTTACTCAGTCTCATAGCTCCCAAACCTTGCCTTTATAGGACCTACATCAATCATAATTCATGTTTACTTATATAGTGATTGTCTTCCATTGCCCCATGACGGCAGTGACCATGTCTGTCTTATTCTACTTATTCCACTGTATCCCTGGCATCCAACCCAGTGGCTTACAGGTGGCAAGTAATTGATAAACATTTGTAGAAATTCAGATTAACTGGGCAACTGTCTCTTTGTCCTTCAGATCAATTCAACCTTTCAGAATTATTTATTTATTTATTTATTTATTTATTTATTTATTTATTTTTTGAGAAGGAATCTCACTCTCTTGCCCAGGCTGGAGTGCAATGGCGCGATCTCGGCTAACTGCAAGCTCCGCCTCCCAGATTCACACCATTCTCCTGCCTCAGCATCCCGAGTAACTGGGACTGTAGGCACCCGCCACCACGCTCAGCTATTTTTTGTATTTTTAGTAGAGACGGGGTTTCACTGTGTTAGCCAGGATGGTCTCGATCTCCTGACCTTGTGATCCGCCAGCCTCAGCCTCCCAAAGTGCTGGGATTACAGGCGTAAGCCACCGTGCCCAGCCAAAATGTTTTAAACTTTTGAAGTCTTGCTTGTATTAAGTCAGGTTTGAGAAAAATCGAACACTTTGATTGGCTCTGGATTAGGTGATGTAACACTTTCAAAGAGATAAACTAAACATTAGCATCTGGCATCGAGAGTATCAGCTTATATGTTTCCCATACATAGTCCCTTAGATGGGCTACTAACTGAAATGGTACTTAGGCACTAGTCAGCCTTGGTTTCCAAAGATGATTTGCATGCCAGACTCTTGTCCCTGTCAGCCTGATTCTAAAGACTGGGATCCCCACTTTATGTTCTGGGGCTATAACTGCTAATCCCAAGAATCTTCTGAAGAGAAGTAAGGGAGGTGAATGTGCGTGCTACGGCTTCATGGTGGTAGAAATGATTAGGAGAAAAACAAATGGAATTTTGCCTTTAAATAACCATGCTATTGCTGAGGGAGGGAGGAGAGTCTCACATTCACCTCCTGAGCAAATCCTGATCCTCTGATAAACAACAGCTGAGTGAAAAATTGTAACCACTCATGAGAAGCAGCCCCTGGTGAGCTATGTATAATCACAAAGGAATTCTAAGAACAAAAGGGATAACCTTTGTAGTTATAAAAGTTCATGTTTCTGAACATGGGAAAAAAGAGATCACAAAAGATGCTGTCAAATCTCCTGTATTTTCCATGTAAATGGATTTATGCTGATTTCGGCCCAGTGACATTTTCGTTTTCCCAAATCCTTTACTTTCACATAAATAAAACTGACTCCTGGACTACTCCAGAAGGGGTCAATGATTTGGTTTAATTACTTCTCCAAGGGAATGGGGAGAAGCTTAGATAAATAGAGTTGGTTTTCTCTATGAGAGCAAGCTCACATATATTGACACATTACCTCCTCTCCCACAGAGGCCCTAAATGGCATGCTAGAAGCGGGAAAATAAGAGACTTGATATGTTCTGCCTCTTCACAAGAAGGTGTATTTTAAAGACAAAAAAGGACTTACTATTAGAGCTTCACAGTGTCAGGGAACTTCATGTAAAATAAAGGATTTGGTATTGGTAAACGATGTGCTTTCTCCTAGCAAGATAATTTTTGAGAACGCATGAGGCTTCCTTAGCCCTGCATATTCATTCATTCCCCATCACAAATCTATATAACACATATTACAGGACAGTAAATGAGATTCGTATTACCTATTTGTCTATAGTTAATAACAGTTGTAGCTCAACCAATGGATCTACAGCTATTGAGTGTCCTCTATGTGTCAGGGTACAGGTGGAGGCAGTATTGGATGTGATAGAGAGCATAGGTTCTGGAGGAAGGCAGATGTGTGCCTCATCCTAACTGTGGGACCTTGGGCTATTTACATGACCTCTCGGAGATTTTGTGTTCTCACATGAAACAATAGATACAAAGTATTTACCACCTTACCTGGCTAGGCATATAATTAGCACACAATAAAGAATGGCTGAGCTCTTATTATCGTTATTATTATGAGGCACTGAAGAGAAAACACAGTCCCTGTCCTCAAAAGTACTAAAATCTAGTGGCAAAACAAGACTTGGGCAAGTGCTGGGATAACTAAAAGTGCAAGGCACTGCATGATTCTCGGTGCAGATGGTTTGAATGAGGCCGTGGCATATCTTGCCACAAAATCAGAAAATTGTATGCAGTAGCAGATGGAAGAAAAATCATACTTTCATGTAATATTGCCATTTTTTTTCATTTTTTAGAATTATTAAAAATGTGGCCCCCTCTGGAAAGTTGGGGGAAAGGTGCACCTAGTCTCCTCCCTTATCTTTGTGATGTACAGATGACATCTTTTTGTCTAGTTAATTTCAGCTTCCTACAGTGCAATTTGAGCCCACTAGGTCACTACACCAGGTTAAATGTCCCTTGTTAGATGTATGGGGTGTTATAAAATAAGTGAAATAGAGAGATGTAGCAAGCGAGTATGTTCGTAAAGCAAGACAGGATGCCCTACCAGTTCTAGTCCCCTAGGAAGCAAAAGCCAAGACAATAAGTGTAAGAGATGTACTGGGGGCAATGACTTTGGAAGATAAAGGCGAGAGGGAACAGGAGTGGGCAGAGAAATATACCTTCAGACTGTGATGCAGGTCTAATAGGCTATGAAAGGAGAGGGGAAGGAAAGAGGACTGGAAAGGAAGAGCTCCAGACTGTAGTGTAGCTCTAAGAAAATCTCAGCCAGCATTTTGGGGTATCCAAATGGACAGAAGCCACCAGGCTCTGGAGTCTCCACCATGCTCAGTCATTGGCTGGGGCTTCCCAGGGAGCAATGGCATGGATTCAATGCAGCAGGGATCCCAAACATACCACACTTGGAAGCTGTCAGTTAACTGAATCCTTCCCAGCAGATTCTGCTTGAAGGGAGATCTGAGGGTGCACCTCCATAGTTGCCACAGATGTTCTACAAAATCTGACAGAGAAGAGGAAAGAGCTCTTAGAGAATAGAAGGGTGATTACTGAAGTTAGACATTCTATTGAAGGATTTACAATTAAAGTGGAGAAATTTCTCAGAGTATATAAGTCAAAGAGATAGAAATATGAAATATACAAAATAAAAAAGAGACATTAGAAGAGCAATCCAGTAACATCATTATCCTATTAATAAAAATTTCAGAAGAAAAGACAAAAGAAAAATTTCTAGAACTGAAAATCAGGTAGAGTGTTCAGTGCAATGTATAAAAAAGGGCTAACACCTTAATACAGCCTCATAAAATTACAAAACACTAAAAAGAAGCTTTCAGAGAGTCAAGACAGTTCACTTACAAATGAATAAGAATCAGACTGTCATCAGACTTCTTAAGAGTAACAGTGGATGCTAGTAAACAAAGTATGTCTCTATTAAAAATAAAAATATATTAGCTGGGCATGGTGGTGCACGCCTGTAGTCCCAGCTACTGGGGAGGCTGAGGGGGGAGGATCCCTCAAACCCAAGAGGTTGAGGCTGTGGTGAACCATGATCACGTCACTGCACAGAGCTTTATCAACAGAGTGAGACCCCATCTATTAAAAACAAAACAAAAACAAAAATAGAGTGCTTTAAAGACTCCTAAGAAAATTATTTTCCTACTGAAAATTCTTTCTGGCCAATAATGAGAGATTAAAGCATGTAAGCACTCAGAAAATGTGATTTGAAAGCAACTTGTCTTAGGTACTAGAGGACATTACTCCAGTGTCATTAAAAGCAAAAAGAAAAAAGAAGACCTGAAATTCAAGAATCCGTGAATTCAAACCAGTAAAACAATGATGAGAATCTCCAGGATGACATTTGCAGCAGATTTAGAGAACTTCAGTCCAGACTAAAGCTAGAAGCAAAACGGACCAGGAGGAAAGTCTGAATGCAGTAAAATATATGATCAAAACTGGTAATCATTGAGGAGATAATAAAAGCCTGGGATGGGTGCAGTGACTCACGCCTGTAATCCCAGCACTTTGGGAGTCAGAGTCAGAAGGATTGCTTGAGGTCAGGAGTTCGAGATCAGCCTGCGCAACACAGCAAGACTACATCTCAAAAAAAAAAGAAAAAAAAAAAAAGAAAGAAAAAAAAAGTCTGAAATGATCCTCTTCTCTCAAATAAGAAGGGCAAAAAGGACTTCAGAAAAAATAAAAACCCTATTATAAAAGTATGGTACATTAACAAGTAAACAAAAATGTCATGTCTATTTAGGCAAATGAAATAGTAGGGAAAAGGAAAATCTATTTGGTTTTAATGCTAGGAATAGTTATTTTTTAAATGTAACTCAGGAATCCTGGCATTGAAACAATAGAAAATCAAAAGTAATCCTAATACACTACTCGACCAAGCAGTAAACCACATTTACGTCATGATAGTAATGTAAAGATCATTCATGTTCAGATTTAGAGTCAATCCATGGATAAAGTAGGAATTTTGGTGAAATTTTCAGACCTAATCTAATTGTTAATAAATATTTGACAATGTAAAATAACACACAGCTGACAGAAGATGCAATGTGAGGGAAAAGAGGAATGTGGAGGACGACTGAGGCCACTTTCCAACTTGGAAAGATATAGAGAAAGTTGATGGAAACAAATAATTTTAACCATATTATTTAATATTATGAAATTAACTAATGGAAAAGTTAAAAATAATATGAAATATTGGGAAGAGGATGAGACGAGATTACTGCGAGATAAATTTTCATTTCTCATGTGTTAATTGATAATGACTATAAATGAAAAATCAGGATACAGAATTATAATTATATTAACCACATTTACGAAAATAACTAACCAAAGAATTAAATATGGAAACAATCAGAAGAAATGACCATATGTCAAAGACTGAATGGGAAAATATCAATTTCCTGAGTTCTTCTACATTATTTTATTTTCACCAAGTATGAGTATTTTTTTGATAAAAATTATACTTAAAAACAAAAGAAGGCCAGGTGCGGTGGCTCATGGCTGTAATTCCAGCACTTTGGGAGGCTAAGGCGGGTGGATCATTTGAGGTCAAGAGTTTGAGACCAGCCTGGCCAACATGGTGAAACCCCATCTCTACTAAAAATACAAAGATTAGCTGGGTATGGTGGCATGCACCTGTAGTCCCAGCTACTTGGGAGGCTGAGGCAGGAGAATCACTTGAACCCAGGAGGTGGCAGTTGCAGTGAGCTGAGATCACGCCACTGCACTCCAGCCTGGGTGACAGAGCAAGACTCTGTCTCAAAAAACAAAACCAAAGAAGAAACCCTTTTAATCTTATATTGTTTAAGGCAATAGTGGTTGCCATAACAATTTTATACCATGCCAATTGCCTAAGATGGTGCATGGCACGTAGACACTCAATAAACTTTTGCCCATCCCTTGACATCAGACTATTTTAAACTATATCCTAGAGGAGGTGACTTTAAACTTTTAGATTTTCTGTCCCTTTTTTTTTTTTTTTTTTTTGACAAGGAGTCTCGCGCTGTCGCGCAGGCTGGAGTGCAGTGGCCAGATCTCAGCTCACTGTGACCTCCGCCTCCCGGGTTCACGCCATTCTCCTGCCTTAGCCTCCCAAGTAGCTGGAACTACAGGCGCCCGCCACCTCGCCCGGCTAGTTTTTTGTATTTTTTAGTAGAGACGGGGTTTCACCATGTTAGCCAGGATGGTCTCGATCTCCTGACCTCGTGATCCGCCCGTCTCGGCCTCCCAAAGTGCTGGGATTACAGGCTTGAGCCACCGCGCCCGGCCAGATTTTCTGTCCCTTTAGTGAGGGCAGAATGTTGTGTGAATCATCTGTCTGATTCTTCTCTTCTTGCACCCCTCCTCTCTTTCTTCCTCTCTCTCTCTCTCTCACACACACACACGCACACACACACTATGCCATATGCCAGAACAGATGAGAAAATTGGTCCATTTCTCAAGGAAACACAAAAATAGTGGTCATCATTTTAAATTGTCTGTCATTATTATTATTTCATGCTCGAAATAAAAATGTGCAGACACTAGGACATTGTGGGCATTAAATCTGCAGTGACATAAGAATGAGGAGAGTATTCCATAGCTACTGATCTGAACATTGCCCAGCTTCTTGAGCTCGTTCCTTTTCCTAGCCTTCTCTTCAGGCTTTATGTGGCTCCGGAAAAAAGATATATATATATTATAATATATATATGTATGTGTGTGTATATATATATAGTTTTTTTCTCACTTTCGGCTCAATAATCAATTTGGTTAGGGAAATGACTTCCTTTGTTAACATTATCATCATAGCACACAAGGACAGTTTTTCTGTTATTCACAAGCAGCTTACTTTGCTCCCATCCTCTTCCTACAGCATAAATGGTTGCATCCTGGAAAATCTAGACTATAAGCTCCCCTCTGGGGCATTCGTGTACTTGAGGCAATAACTAGCCCAATGCCGGACATCCTTTCTGTAAGCTTTGACTTACACAAGTTTCCAGAAGCCAGAACAAAAATCCTCTGCCACACCTTCTACCAAGATTAGAATAATTACCCTTTTCTTTTATTCTGATGTCGAGGGATCAGTAAATGTTCACTGGGTGTCTATGTGCCATGTACCATGTTAGGCAATTTGCATCTTATTTTATTTCTACAAGAATCCTAGGAGGCAAGGACTATTAGAGCCATTTTTCAAGCATGAAAACCAAGATTTATAGAATTCATATAGGTAGTAAGCAACGAAACCAGGATTTAAAGCCTGTCTGCTGGTTACAAATCCTGCCCTGAGAAAGGCCCTCCAGTCTACTGTTAAGTCTTATGGTTTGGATTTAATCACCGTTCTTCTTCTGCTCTGTATTACTCAATATAAAATATTAGCAGATACTTTATCAAATGTACTATTCTGCTCTGCTTATATCATCTTGTTTTATCCCTATAGGCTCATACTTAAAAAAAAAATTTTTTTTAGTAGAACTGACTAAAATTAACCTCACAGGTTTAGCGTCTCCACTGTTTGTACACTGAGACTCATCTCCTCTGTCTTTTTCTAGCATTTTCCTATCATTATAACATCACAAAACCTCAGCCAGAGTCTGCTTTCATCCACAGCGAAAGCATTTCTTGGGAAAGGAAGAACTAATTCCAAACAATCATAGCTGTTAAGTAATTTAAGCTATTTTGATGCCACATGGATTATCTTAAATTTGTCTATATTGGATAAAATTCTCAGCACACTTTTTATAAATAAGATGAAATTTTACATCACATCCAAAATATCGGTTTTAATTTTTTAAATAATTAGGCAGGAAACAAAATGGCAAATTATAAACACAACATGTTGTTTTTATAGCACTTTCATATTCACTTATAATATATGAATATTTTAAGGGTAGAATCTTATTTGCAATTTTAAATAATATGTATTTCAACATATAGTGTAGTAACAGTGGTATATAATGTCCAATGAATAGATGCAGTAACTGAGGCATTCTATTAAGGGATTCAAGATTCAGTGGCAGCAGAAAATGTGTAGTTGGGTGGATTTCATGTGAGTGAATTTGACTAGGCTGAAGTCTGCTATTTAATAAGGAGAAAATAGCAAGCAACATATGTTACAGGCATATCTCGGAGATACTGCAGTTTTGGTTCCAGATCATCACAATATAGTGAATATTGCAATAAAGCAAGCCACACATTTTTTTCTTTTTTTTTGGTTTCCCAGTGTATATGAAAGTTTGGCTGGGCACGGTGGCTCACGCCTGTAATCTCAGCACTTTGGGAGGCCGAGGCAGGCTAATCATGTGAAGTCAGGAGTTCAAGAGCAGCCTGACCAAGACGGGGTTTAGTAGAAACCCCGTCTCTACTAAAAATACAAAAGTTAGCTGGGCGTGGTGGCGCATGCCTGTAATCCCAGCTACTTGGGAGGCTGAGGCAAGAGAATCACTTGAACCTGGGAGGCGGAGGTTGCAGTGCGCTGAGACGGTGCCACTGCACTCCAGCCTGGGCAACAGACTCCATCTCAAAAAAAAAAAAAGCTACATTTATACTCTACTGTAATCTGAGCCTTCAGGGAGTTGTAATCTTTTTTGCTGGTGAAGGGTTTTGCCTTGATGCTGATCGCTGCTGACTAGTCAGGGTAGTGGCTGATTGCTAAAGGTTGGGGTGGCTATAGCAATGTCTTTTTTTTTTTTTTGAGACAGGATCTCACTCTGCTGCTCAGGCTAGTGTGCAGTGGCATGATCACAACTCCCTGTGGCCTCGAACTGCTGGGCTAAAGCAATCCTCCTGCCTCAGCTTCCCAAGTAGCTGGACTGCTTGGCATGTGCCACCATGCGTGGGTAATTTTTATTTTTTGTAGAGATGAGGTTTTGCTATGTTGTTCAGGCTGGAGCAGTGTCTTAAGGCAAGGCAACAATGAAGTTTGCTGCATTGATTGACTCTTCCTTTCATGAAACATTTCACTGTAGTATTCGATGTTATTTGATAGCTTTTTTATCCACGGTAGAACTTCTTCCAAAATTGCAGTCAATCCTCTCAAACCCTGTCATTGCTTTATCAGTTAAGTGTATGTAATACTCTAAACTCCTTGTTGTCATTTCAACAATGTTCACAGCATCTTCACCAGGATTAGATTCCATCTCAAGAAACCACTCTTTGCTCATCCGTAAGAAGCAATTCCTCATCCATTCAAGTTTTATCATGAAGTTGCAGCAATTAAGTCACATCTTCAGGCTCTACTTAAAATTATCATTATTTTGCTTTTTCCACCGCATCTGTAGTGATCTCCACTGAAGTCTCGAACCCTTAAACTCATCCATGAGGGTTGGAATCAACTTCTTCCAAACTTCTGTTAATGTTGATATTTTGACTTCCTCCCATGAATCACAAATGCCCTTGATGGCATCTAGAATGGTAAATTTTTTTTCAGAAGATTTTCTATCTAGTTTTCCCAGATCCATCAGAGGAATTACTATCTATGGCAGCTATAGCCTTATGAAATTTATTTCTTAAATAATAAAATTTGAAAGTCAAATTTACTCCTTGATTTATGGGCTATGGAATGGAAGTTGTGTTAGCGATTAAAATAACATTAATCTCCTTGTATATCTCCACGAGAGCTCTTGGGCAACCAGGTGCATTGTCAATAAGAATTCATAGTTTGAAAGAAATCTTTTTTTTCTGAGCAGTAGTTCTCAATGGTGAGCTTAAAATATTCAGTAAACCATGTTGTAAACAGATGTGCTGTCATACAGGCTTTCTTGTTCCATTTATAGAGCACAGGCAGAGTATATTTAGCATAAATCTTAAGGGCCCTAGAATTTTCAGAATGATATATGAGCATTTACTTAAATTCAAAGTTACTAGTGGCATTATCCCCTAACAAGAGAGTCAGCCTGCCTTTTGAAGATTTGAAGCCAGGCATTGGCTTCTTTTTAGCTATGAAAGTCCTAGATGTCATTTTCTTCCAACTTAAGGTTATTTTGTCTACATTGAAAATCTGTTGTTTAGTGTTGCCACCTTCATCAATTATTTTAGCCACATCTTCTGGGTAACTTGCTGTAGCTTCTACATCAGCACTTGCTGCCTCATTTTGCACTTTTATGTTATAGAGGCGGCTTCTTTCCTTAAACCTCATCAACCAACCTCTGCTAGCTTCCAATTGTTCTTCTGCAGCTTTCTCACCTCTTTCAGCCATCACAGAATTGAAGACAGTCAGGGACTTTGGTTTAAGAGAATGCTGTGGCTGGTTTGATCTTCTATGCAGACCACTCGAACTTGCGCCACATCAGCAATAGGGCTGTTTTGCTTTCTTATCATTCATGTACTCACTGGAGTAGACTTTAAATTTCCTTCAAGACCTTCCCCTTTGCATTCACAACTTGGCCAACTGTGTGGCACAAGAGGCTTAGCTTTCAGCCTGTCTTGGCTTTTGACATACCTTCTTCACTAAGCTTAATCATTTATAGCTTTTGATTTAAAGTGAGAGACGTGCAACTCCTCCTTTCACTTAAACACTTAGAGGCCATTGTAGGGTTTACTAATTGGCCTAATTTCAATAGGGTTTTGAGGAATAGGGAGGCCTGAGTTGAGGAAGAGAGGTAGGGGAATGGCTAATTGGTGTAGCAGTCAGAACACACACAACATTGATTACATTTGTCATCTTATTGGGGTGCAGCTCATGACACCCCAAAACAACTACAGTAGTAATATCGAAGATCAGTGATCACAGATCACCATAACACATATAAAAATAACAGGAAACGTCTCTGAACCTATTCCAGTTTGGGGGCTGCCTGATAAAAATAATAATATTAATTATGAAGAAGTTTAAAAGTGTAATAATATTAATTATGAAGAAGTTTAAAAGTGTAATAATATTAATTATGCAAAAATTACCAAAATGTGACACAGAAACACAAAATGAACACATGCTGTTGGAAAAATGGCATCGACAGACTTGCTTACGCAGGGTTGCAACAAACCTTTAATTTGTTTTAAAAAAATCTGCAAAGCACAATAAAACAAGATATGTCAGTATTTGTAGGTATACAACTCTCAATTTGGAGTCTAGTTCATCCTTTTACAGAAAGCAATAAAAACCAGACTTATAGGAACTAAAATGTAAAGAAAGACTAAAGACATAAAAATAAGGCAAAATAATTAAGTTAGAATGTTTGAAGTATTAGATTGACTAAGTATCACTTCTGGTTTTGTAAGTCAACATTATTTAGAAACAATTTACATATAACAAAATGTACAAATTTTAAGTGAAGTGTGATGAGTTTTGACAAATGCATACACTCACTTAACCACCCTCACAATCAATGCATATAATATTTCCACCATTCCAAAACTTTTCTGTCCCTTTCTCCAATCTCCTCCCACCACTCTCACCCTACGGAAACACTGGACTGCTTAACACTATTAATGAGCCTTGACTTTTCACATGCCATACCAAGTAGTTTGAGTGTGGCACATCACTTGACTCTACTTGAAATTTATTATGCTTCTTGGCCCTGTAAGTCAATGTTAATCATCAAACCTGGGAAAATTGGGGCCATTGTTTTTATGAATTTTTTTTCTCCATTTTTCTCACTTTCCTTTCTTTTTTGGGATTTCAATTACGCATGTTCTTAATATTTTATAATTTCTCTTAATCTGTCTTCAAGTTCCCTGGTAATTTATTCTGTAATCTTCACTCTGCTATGAATCCTTTTCCGTGAACTTTTCATTTCAGTTATTTTATATTTTAGTTCCAGAATTTTTATCTCATTCTTTTTTTAAAAAAAAAAAAATAAAGTTTTCATTTCTCCATTGAGATTCCCTGTATGATCTCTCATTAAGACCATATTTTATTCTAAACCTTTGAAAATATGTATAATTGCTACTTTAAATCTTTTGGGCCATCTTTTTTCTCAATTATGGCTTACATTTTTGTATTTCTTTTTATTTTTAGTAGCTTTTTACAACATATTGGACATTTTTGGTGACATATTTTAGATTATTTTGATTCTATGACCTTCCTCTGAAGAGTGTTGACTTTTGTTCTAGCAGGTAGTTTAATTACTGGCTTAGCACACCAAACCTATATGTTAGTTTTATGGTTTGTTATGGCAGACATGTGCAAAGTGCAAAGTGTTTTCTAAGACTCTCTAACCTGGGTTGAGTCAACTTCCAAACTCTGATGCCCCACAGATCTCATTAAGTCTCATTTTTAGGGTTTGTTGGGGTGGGTCTATTGTAGGTCTTGCTTTAGAGTGGTCCTTCCTCCTAAAGCATGGCCTTTCTGGTATCTCACCTAGGTACCCAAGGTATTAACAAGGGCTCTGCACTCTAGTTAAGCCAGCATTCTAGTATCGTCCAACACTACTCCATCTCTGATGCCCCTTTCTTCTCTCAATTCCATGGTGGCCACTACCATAAACCTAGTATGGACTCATCCTAAACATGCACAGTCTAGACCTTAGCCAAGGATTCACGAAGAACCCCTACCCAGATTTTTGAGTCTCCTTTCTGTTTAGCTCTTTCCTCTGTGGTGCCCTGCCTTGCTCTAAAGATCCCAACCAGTTCAGCATCTCTAAAGTCTGAAGTTGTGCCCTGGTCAACAAATACAGAGATTGTGGAGCTCATCTCTTGAGTTTTCCTTCTCTCAAGTATTATTGCAGTTTTGTGCAGTCTATTGTCAAATGCCTAAAAAGATGTTGCTTCATATATTTTGCAGTTTTAGTGTTGTTTATGGCCAGAGGGTTAATCCCATAGTTAGTCTCTCATGGGCGAAGCCTTACCACAGCTTTAAAGAGCTACCTGATGAAACCAAAGTTTCATTAGTAATGCAATCTGAGGGTTTATGGTGATATTCAGGTAACTGAGAAAGGAAGGTATTGTAAGTTTTTTAAAAATGGTAGCCAAGAGATAAACCAGATGATTATGAAAATTCTAAAATGAACTTTGTAGGTTTTGTCTTCCAGTACATCTTCCTTGGGACAACCTCCTTCTCCCCACTTCATGGATTATGAATGGCTTTCAATTTCAGCGCTTTACTAAGCACTCCTAGTCACAAATGTGTGTATGTTTGCATAGAAGGAGTCAATCAAAATATACCACTCTTAGACTTCACTGATGAGTACAGAAATAGCACCCAAACAGTGTCCATCGGCATCTTCTCTAAGCTTAACACATGGGTAATGGTAGAGAGATATTCTCTTTCTGTTGAGGTCACTGGCTGGGAAGCTATGAGCTGGATCTCTTGACACATATCTTGCTCACTAAAAAGACAGAGTCTATAAGATAGGGGTTTGTCTTTCTTGGGCTACTCAACATCTAAACCCTCTTCCAATTTGAGATCTCTACTGTGTAGCCCTTCGCAGGAGGCAGGGTCCTGACACTCACTCTATTAATAAAAGAGAAGACACTTTTTTTTTTTTTTTTTTTTTTTGTACAGAGACTCACTCTGTCACTGGCTGGAGGGCAGTGATGTGATCTCCGCTCACTGCAACCTCCACCTCCCAGGTTCAAGCAAGTCTCTGCCTCAGCCGCCTGAGTAGCTGGGATTACAGGCACCCGCCACCATGCCCGGCTAATTTTTATATTTTCGGTAGAGACGGGATTTCACCATCTTGGACGGGCTAGTCTTGAACTGTTGACCTCATGATCCACCTGCCTCAGCCTCCCAAAGTACTGAGATTACAGGTGTGAGCCATCGCACCCAGCTAAGAACAAACATTCTTTCTCCCTACCTCTGAAAGCTGTGACTCAATCAGACTGAGTCTTGTCAATGTGACTCTCCTACCCACTATTTCAGATATTAAGGTTGTGATGTAAAACAGCAAAAATAGTGATTAACTACACAAAAATGCTGGAGTGAAAAATCCAATGACAGCAGGAAATGTTCAGTTATGGCACTTCCAGACGTATTTGAAACAAGTATTCACCTTCAGTAGCATCTTAACTAGACCATTTCTGGGGCATGAACTTGGTTGTATTCAGAGCTATCTAGAAACCCTTGGGTATTGCCTGTTTTATATTCCTACCTCTGAAGCATTCTAATAATCCTATAAACTACTTGATATCCTCCTGTAAGTGTTTTCTTGCTTACGTTTGTTTGGCAGACTGGTAGTTGTTATTCAAAATCTTTTCTTTCCTTCTTCCCAAGTATGTGACCACACAGATATAAACCAAATTTCCTGGTCTCTTTGCAGCTATATATGAATAACTACGTGAAAAAGTTCAGGATATGAACAAAAGTAAGACATGCAACTACTTGTTTAATTTTAACTTGAAAAGAAGTTGTGGGACTGGGCACAGTAGCTCTCACCTGTAACCCCAACACTTTGGGAGGCCTAGGTGGGCAGATTGCTTGAGCCTAGGAGTTGGAGACCAGACTGGGCAACATGATGAAATTCTGCCTCTACAAAAAATACAAAAATTAGCCAGGCATGGTGGCATGTGCCTATAGTCCCAGCTACGTGGGAGGATTGCTTGTACCCAGGAAGTTGAGACTGCAGTGAGTCATGATCCCACCACTGTACTACAGCCTGGGTAACAGAACAAGACTCTGTCCCAGAAAAAAAAAAAAAAAAAGATTTTGCCATTTCCCTCTTTACTCTAGTTTGAAATGCCCATATGGCTGTGATATGGCCTCCACTATACAGACAAGTTCAATGCTTTAGGAGATGACAGCATAAACAAAACAATATGTATATGCCAAAGTTTCTTCGAATCATGTATAGGACAAAACACAAAGATTTAAGGCATTAGGAATCTTGGAGTAGATTTAGACTGGGAACCTACACACCCACCCTTGAATTATATTCCCCAAGAGGGTCCAGTTATCACCAAACCCACCCAGTACGTTGGTGAGGGTTGCTCTTGCCAGCATCTTTGAATAGCACTCTAGTGGCTGTACTCTGCAACCTCGGGATAGCCAGTGGTGGGGTGAGGAATGTCAAAATTGTCTTGGCTTCCATAATATCAGGATCCTGGGATGTCATAAAGTCAAATAACAGCATTTAACCAGCAGAGACAAAGTGAATGTGGCTACCATAATAGGCAGCAGGTTCAGGGGGAATAATTGAAGATTTTGAACCACAGTGGTTAATTGATCACAGGGTCCCTAAACTGAAATTCATGGACAGCAACTAAATCTCAATTTGGTTGGTTTAACTAAAACCTTCCGGTTCTATAGAAAAAAAGCCCTTACTTGAACAAGGATGACTCTCCCATTTCCCAGACCTGAATCAATTCACAAATCCCAGAGCACTCTGAATGACGGGCAACCTAGAAACCTTTACTGAAGTGCACATTGTGACTCTTATCTCCAAGCAGTCCCCAAAGGCATTCATGAACGTATACCAGGGCAACTGTACAATACTTCCTGGGGAGGAGGGATATTTGGAACCTGGCTCTGAACATTTATTCCTGAGGACCCAGAATGCCACTGCCATCCACTGGTCAAAGTGAGGTTCATGGGGGTAAAGTAAAAAGTGAGCCGCAAACAGATGCATCTCAGTAGTAACTGCAGACACTCCTAGTTCCTGAGTGTGGAGTTAGAATATGTTTTATCACACGGATCTGGAGAGAGTGATGCAAAGGTTCAGGGATGGTGAGAATTCACGCCCTCTGGCAACAGCAGAGTTGAGTTCAGCGGCTATGTGCCAAATGCCTGGCAATCAAGAGTCTCATGGTAATGAAGTCGTTTCCTGTAGCTGCTCCTGCCTGTGCACTCTGCTTCTCAGCCTCCTTTACTTGCTGCTTTACAGTCTTTCCAAGACTGCTTCTCTGCCTTTCCCCTCAATTCTGTACACTACTCAGGATTCTTCTCATCAAAACCCTTTCTGTTTCGCTTCACCATATTTAGCTTCTGATTTTTGCAACCACAAACCCTGATTAGTACAGACCGCATATAAAATGAAACAAAGTGGATATAAGAGAAATTGAGAAGCAGAAAGAGAGGTTTCTGGTGACACATTTTGATCTCTTGGTTCCAGTTTTACCCAAAGCATTCCCTGTAAATAAGCCAACAAATACCACTTAAATACCTGAAGTACCCTGAATTAGGATTCTTTCATATGATACAGAAATAAACACAAATTACACATCCTCCTCTTTCTAGTCTCTTTAAAGAATTAGCAGATGAGGAATTATTAATGACTAGCCTTATTCGTCTAATAGGAGTGTGGGTCAGAGATATATCAACAAAAATGGGTGGAGTTGAAAGACTGAGTGGACCTGAATGTTTTAACAATCTAACTGGAGAAAACAAAACTCGGCACAGACAAGAAATTAATCTATGGTCACAAAAGAAAAAGATAAGAGAGAGGAAAGAAAGAAGGCAACACCCATCCTTCCTTTGGAGTCAGGCAGGATTCATTGTCTCTGCGGCAAAACCATTAAAGAGTTTGCTACTGTATTATATATATTCCCAAGAATTCTGAGAAAGAGGTAGAAAGAGCAGGAAAGAGAAGAGAAAATATGCCACCCTGAAAGTTGTACACACACATGCATACTTACACATACACGACACAACCACACAAAAACACACCCCAGTGGAGATGCTCCACTTTTCATTTCTCTAATATTCCTAGATGATGGACCCATGTGTGAACCATTCAGTGATTTGCCACTGTTTTGTTTTGTTTTGTTTTGTTTTGTTTTTTTGAGACGGAGTCTCGCTCTGTCACCCAGCCTGGAGTGCAGTGGCCGGATCTCAGCTCACTGCAAGCTCCGCCTCCCGGGTTCACGCCATTCTCCGGCCTCAGCCTCCCGAGTAGGTGGGACTACAGGCGCCCGCCACCTCGCCCGGCTAGTTTTTTTTTTTTTTTTTTTTTGTATTTCTTAATAGAGACGGGGTTTCACCGTGTTAGCCAGGATGGTCTCGATCTCCTGACCTCGTGATCCGCCCGTCTCAGCCTCCCAAAGTGCTGGGATTACAGGCTTGAGCCACCGCGCCCGGCTGCCACTGTTTTGTATGCTCTACAACATCTTGGCTTTTCTTGAACAGATAATCTCCTTTTACTTGGCATTCACTGCTTTTTGATTAAGCACTAAAGGGTAGCCTTACCCTATCCTTACGAATGAGCTTGTGGGAAGATATTCTTTCCTACTCTCAGCCTGATATGGCCCTTTCTTTTCTCATTCAGGAAATTGGTCTTTCTCTGTCAGGGATTGATTCTCAACAGCACTAAAGAGCTTTAATGCCAGACTGAATGGGTGGTCTACATGGAATGATAGCTCACTTCTGAATTTCTAGGCAAGTCAACACTGGCTTAGGGCTGATTCTACTACATAAGGATAACTAGAATTTGTGTTGCGCAGGAGTAGCCTGTAGATTTTCCTTTCATCATTACAATAGTCTGTTAAGTCAGTATCAAGATTTTATGAAAACCAGTTTTTGCAGAGCACCTATTCTATGTCCAGCCTTGGAACAGAAGGCAAGACTTAAAAAGAAATAGGCCGGGTGTGGTGGCTCACACCTGTAATCCCAGCACTTTGGGAGGCCGAGGCAGGTGGATCACCTGAGGTCAGGAGTTCATGACCAGCCTTGCCAACATGGTGAAACCCCATCTCTACTAAAAATACAAAAAGTAGCCGGGTGTGGTGGCAGGCATCTATAATCCCAGCTACTTGGGAGGCTGAGGCAGGAGAATCACTTGAACCCAGAAGGCAGAGGTTGCACTGAGCCAAGACCATGCCACTGCACTCTAGCCTGGGTGACAGAGTCAGAGTCCATCTCAAAAAAGAAAAAAAAGAGTGTTATGGGAGATTCAATAAAGCACACAATAGGTCTTAGCCCAGATTTCAATACCTGCAAGAATCTAGTCGAAGAAGGTGTGGTCTGTTACAAGTCTTGAAAAATAAGCAAGTTAGTGGTGTAGAGAGGTAGTCTGAATCTGAAAAAGAGCATTTACAAAGGTACAGAGGCCAAAGAGAGTTGTAACCCTGTGGAAGGCAGTTCAACATGATTGTGGCATGAAGGAGGAATGGAGAAGGATGGGGTAGGAGAAATTGGCAGAACCCTTATATCTTGAAGGGCCTTGCATGCCATTCCAAGGTATATGGATTTTACCCTCAAAGCCCTTTGAAGGTTTGGGAGTAACATGGCCAAGTTTTATCTAAAGAAAGGTCATGTAGCTTGCAGTATGGGTAATGGATGAACTGATGAGGGGTAAAGCAGTGGGCAGAGCAATTCATTAGGAGATGGGAGATGACGGTGACTTGAACTAAGGAAGTGACAGCAGATAGGGAAAAGTGAAAAAATTCTAGAGGATTAAGTAGGAACAACTGACAAAAATTGATTAATAACTTGATATGGATGATGGGAGAAGGGTCTATGTTTCTGTTTTGGGCAAATGCTTGCATGGTGGTGGGAATGTAGGAGATAGAGGTGGTTGAGAGAAGGAATGAGAAAGTGGAGAGCTCAGTCTGAGATATAAATTAGAGGAATCTCTGGACCATTCACATGAAAATGCCAGGAGGTCGGTAGGTCTTGAGCTGGAGAGACACCATCAGGGAGAGAACAAAGAGTTGGGAGTCATAGGCATACATTTGGTAACTGAAGCTACAGGAATGGACCAGGCTACTTGAGGTGAGGTTTTCCAATGAAAAGAAAGCCAAATCTAGATCCCAGGGTAACACCACTTTTAAGAAACATGCAGTGAGAAATGAGTAAGCCAAAAGGAAGACAGCAAGGTAAGAAGAAAATTACCATGGAGTGCCTCCTTGGGCAACAAGAGCAAAACTCCATCTCAAAAAAAAAAAAGACTTAAAAAGAAACCATAAAGAATCACATTTCCCCACTCTTGTCCTTAGACAAAGGATATTTAAATTTCTGTATTTTCTAGTGTCTTCCTAGTTGGGGGAAGGAAACAAACAGCTGATTCCATAGCTGATGACTGAGCCCTTTTCAAGGACCCTGACTTGGGAAGCAGCTGTTTCATTCTCTGGGAAATTTACCAGCACCAACGGGAGGTGGGAGGTGGAGAACAAGTGATACTTGCTTTTCCCAGCACAGGAGGAGGCCTTCCAACCTCAGGGACTTAAATCACTCACATTTCTCCTTAGCAAATCAATGAGTAGTTTAGAACTGATTCTTATTCTATATGTTTTCTCTTCTTTTCAAGTCTTCACATGGCCTAGAGGAGGAGAAATACCTCCACAAAACCAAATATACAAACCACAGAAATGCTGGGGTTTAGTTTTTGAATAATATATTCCAAAAAAGACTTTACCTCTTACAAAACTGTTGTTTTTCAGAGACACCCAAGTGATATCAATTACAAGCTTTTGAAATTGTCCTGGGTAAGACTTTCCTGTAGTCGAGATTGGATTGGCTCCCTAGAGCACATTCGATGCTCAGGATGCCAGGAACTGGGTTTCTTTCTAAATGTTAAGCTAGAGTTGGGAATCCCAGGGTGATCAAGACAACTAGGACTTCTCACTCTTCCTACCTGCTCCTGAACAAAGACACTAATTTTGGATATTTATCTGAAATACCTCCAGATAATACAATGCTTACAGCCCCTGCCCCAAAATAGCTGGAATTGCCCAGAACACCAGGATGCCAGCTGTGTCAGGAGCCCTATTTCACAGACCCTTGTATGTGTGCTCCAGGCTCAGTCACAGAGCCTGAGGGGTGGGCTTCTTAACAGGTGGGGCCGCTGATCAACCTCCCACAGCCGGGGCAGTCCATTAGTGATGTGGTTAAATAGATAAAGCCTGGATTTAGTATTCAACTATATCACTCTCCTGGGACTCCTTATCCCATTAGAGAATTCTAGATGCTCAGAGGCTCCTGCTTTTCTGAGCATTGAGGTTCCTTCTCCATCCACCCTATACTCCAAATTAATCCTTCTTCCACAGAGCACATTAATTCCTTTTTAAAACATGCCTGCCTTGATCAGCAATTTTGAGCCAAATATTGACCAATTTAATGCATTATCCTTTTGTGAGAGAATTTCCATTTTAATGAAGGGAATGTTTTACAGAGTAGAATATAAAGACTAAGATTAAATCCAGGTTGTTTTAAAGACCAATAGAATTGGGGCCAATAGGGTGGAAATGACAAGAAGATAGAGCCATTCTGAATATGTAAAAGGCCTATCTAGCAATCTGAGATGTTCAAAAAAATGAGAAGCAGTGCTTTGAGAAGTAATAAGACGCCCATCACTCTACAGTGGGTATTTTTGTTTTGGCGAACTTTTGACTGGTTGAATTCTACAATTATGAATCAGAGTATCGAAGTACATACCAGGCAAACTACTAGGATGCCTTTCAGAGATCATTAAAAATGGTGTAGATATTCACCCTGCAAAGGATCTGAAGGAGAGGGAATGGCATGGGAATTTCTAAAATTTATTCTTTTATCAGAAAAGTCTTAGTATCAGGGACTGCCTGGTACTAGATGATACAATAATGAATAACTGAAACACATCCCTGCCCTCAAAGGGCTTACAGTCCAATGAGGGAAAGAGACAGCAACAGGCAACTGCAATATAATTCAAGTAGAGGGTTTTTAGTATGTTGGTGGAACCTAGGCTGGAAACCTACCACAGCTGCAGCCACAACCACAGCCTCGGGGGTCGGGGAGTCAGTCAGGGAAGCTTTCCTTTAGAAGGCAGCGTGAGACTAGCTGGAGGAGTTAGTCTGGGGAAAACAACAGACCCTGAACAAGAGACAGGTTATATATGGTTACTAACAGTTACTATGTTTGTGACTGGAAGGGTTTTTTCCTCATGTCTGGTGGGAAGGAAGGCAGATCTATATTATGGGATAAGAGGCAAACCATGTTAAATAAGAGACGTTTATTTGTCTTCTAGAGACTACTTGAAAAATACCAAAGGCCTCAGCTTAATTCCACCACACACTCCAGGTAGAACCTCCACGTGTGTCGATCTACTGGGTAGATCCACGTGTGTTCATCTTCCCAGATGAAGCCAGGGACATGTTCCACTGAGTAGGAAGGACAGAGGATAGAAAAGAAAGAGAAAGAGAGAAGGAAGTTATGGGATAAAGGGTCTCCCAGGCTTCAGCAGAAGCTGAATCCACAAGGACCAAACAGCAACCTAAAGGAGAAAACCTGAAAGAAAAGTGTGGGTATATTCAGGACCACCCACTAGGAGGGCTTTTTTATTTCTGGCGATTTGTTGTCCTTACATGACCACAGGGGGCACAACAGTGTTCTCCTTATCTATTGCTGTGCAACAAATCACCCCAAAACCTAGTGGCTCAGAACAACAGTCACTCCGTTATTATCTCTCATGTTTTGGGGATGGACTGTGCTCAGCCAGGCAGCTCTTGCCCAAGGTCTCTTATGTGGTTGCAGTTAGATGATGGCTAGGGTGAGAGTTGTCTTCACTCACTTGTCTGGCAGTTGATGCTGGCCGTCAGCTGAGACCTCAGCAGGGTCTGTCGGTTGGAACACTACTTGTGGCCTCTTAATGTGATCTGGGTTGCCTCACAGCATGGCGCCTGCATAACGGAAATGAACTTTGTGAGGCCCAGGTGGAAACTGTATCACTTTTTATAACCTATTTGGCAGTCACATAGCATCACTTTCACCGTAGTCACAGGCCCTCCAGATTCAAGAGGGGTGAGAAAATGAACACCTCTGTGTGTGTGTATGTATGTATTTTTACTTGTATACACTTAAGGTGTACAACATGATGCTTTGATACGCATATCCATAGTGAAATGATTACTGCAGTCAAGCAATTTAGCATATCCATCATCTCCCATAGTCACTCTGAATCTGTATATTGCTTTGCGTAGAATGCACATTTTGACAATATTAATTCTTCCAATACATGAACTTAGATTTGTCCATTTATTTGTGTCATCTTCAATTCTTTCATCAATGTTTATAGTTTTCAGTGTACAGATCTTTCCCTTCTTCATCAAATTTATTCATAAGTATTTTATTCTTTTTGATTTTACTGTAAGTGAGATAGTCTCCTTGATCGCTTTTTCAGAGAGGTCGTTATTAGTGTAAAGAAATGAAACTGATTTTTGTATGTTGATTTTGTATCCTGCAACTTTACTGGACTCATTGATTAATTTTAAAAGTATTTTTATTTAGTTGTTTTTCTTTTTTAAGTTCTGGGATACATGTGCAGAATGTGCAGGTTTATTATATAAGTATACATGTGCCATGCTGGTTTGCTGCACCTATCAACCCATCATCTAGGTTTTAAGCCCCACATGCATTAGGTATTTATCTTAATGCTCTCCCTCCCCTTGTCCCCCACTCCCCAACAGGCCCTGGTGTGTGATGTTCCCCTCCCTGTGTCCATGTGTTCTCACTGTCCATCTCCCATTTGTGAGTGAGAACATGCGGTGTTTGGTTTTCTGTTCCTGTGTTAGTTTGCTGAGAATGATGGTTTCCAGCTTCATCTATGTCCCTGCAAAGGACATGAACTCATTCTTTTTTATGGCTGCATAGTTTTTTATAACAGGGAAAAAAAGATGGACTACACATTTTTATGGAAGAAGTATCAATACCTTGTAGGAAGTGCATGCAGGATGAAATGAATTGTACTAATGTCTTTGGAAAATATAATCTGCCACACAGAGGGATTATATTTAGATTGAAAGTACATTATAAGGTTGTAACGGAATTGTAGCACAGACCCTGGTATTAACTGCTACCTCCCCATTGGTAGGGCAGGTATACCTGGGATAGAATGTTTTTCTTGACTCTGTCCCTCTTTTTTGTCAATCAGGGGGTTTCCATCTTCTCTCTTCCTATTGCTGTCTTTTGATTCTACCTTAGTCTATGGTAGAGTCACTCCTGGAGTAGTGTGAGGAGCACTGTAACTTTAGATAGAAAGACTTGGGTTTGCTTCCTGCAAGGACCATTTTCCAGCTGTGTAGCTTTGAGCAATCTACTAAACTCCTGTGCTTCAGTTTCTTCCTTTGAGAAGTTGGGGAAATAACAGTACCTCCCTGATAGGGCCGTTGTGCATAGTAAATAAGACATAATGCAAGGAGAACAGCTGGAACATTGTAAGCACCTCATAAATATTCCTTTTATTAGCTGACACATTCGCTGATGGATACTCTTAATGTTACTTGAAATGTTTACATTTCAGTCTCTTACAGCAATGGTCTCCAAATTTTTAAATCAGGCACTTTGGTCAGAAAAATGTTTCATCCATGCACCTCCAATATGTGGATATTTGGACATATGTAATTTTTATGCATATGTCATAGTACTGTCTAACTCGCATAACATACTCCCAAGTAGCTATTAAATAGGATTAGTTAAAATACATAGAAATTACCATATTGTATTCCATGCCATGGTAAATCTGGCATTCCCCTCCACTTTGATGACCATGCCTTAAAAACAGATCTTCTAAAGTTTTAGAGGAGTATCTACAACCATATTCCTGTATGTGTAAGTAGCTGGAGATAGATATATGGAGAATAAAAATGAGAGAGACAGACAGAGAGAGCCAGAGGGAGGGAAGGGAGAGGAAGGAAGACAAGGAAGGAGGGAGACAAAGAGGAGAAGGAGAAAACTTTTGGTTTTTGCTTTATATGGTCCTGTACTGCTTACACATTTTAGAATAATAAGCATGTACTGTTCTTAACATTTTTAAAAAATGTACAATGCAAGAGTTTAGTTTGACCTCCACAATCCAGACTTCAGTCATTGCATGTCTAAATACTCTATTTCTTTACCATTGAAATTGTTCCAAATATATATTGTTCCAATGTATATGCCATGTGGATGTCTTGGGAAAGGTAATTCTTCCCTGAATTTCACTTGGACTAAGAGAGCAACTGCTCTCTGTAACATCCTACCCTTCCAGATACATTGGAGGTAGGAATTTATAGGCCTCTGTGGTTTGAGGAAGGAAAAAGAATTTATTCTGCACAGAGTTTTCCCTGGAAGACTCTCCTGTTTACTGAAATGCTCTTTCCTCTACAGTTGTGTCTGTCTCTCGCTGGAAAATTCTCCACTGTGAAGGAAACTCCTTTCCCTGAGCATGTACTTGGCCGAGCTGGTGGGTTTTGGTTTTGTTGGGTTGGTCTGTCCTTTTTTTATGCACATGGAGCATGAGTGACAAAAACATGCATATCAGCTCCTTTACTTCCGGACCTACTTTTTGGACCTATACCTGCACTGTAGTTATTGGAAAACATGGTGTCATGTGTCTGAGTAACCTTACTGGCAAGATGAAAAAGCGTTCATATAACCTACATGCACTGCCAGACTAGCATTTTATCCTGAATGTGATGACCACCACTATGTTTATTTATAAAGTCCTGGTCAAATGATGAAAAAATTACGGTTTCTTCATGGCTACATCTTCTGAGTTGGTGCTATCATCACTGTGATGGAATGAAATCCCTTTTAGTTCATGGTAGTGAAGGAATAAATCCATGTGATTCTTCCCTCATTAAAACAGATAAAATAACTTACATCCCATATTTCTGTATGTATGCGCTACCTCTTTACTTTTATTAGTTGTTGATGTACACATTCTATAGTGGAACTTACTATTAATAGATAGGACTCGCTTTAGGCTTTGCTGCTCAAAAATACTTCTCCATAACTTCTACTTATAGATTAATTTGAGTTAGGCTGGCTATTTTAAAATACAAATGCCATGCTGGGTGGTAGTCCCATTTACCTTTTAGTAGAAATTATTTAGTTAAATAGTATGCAGGTTATAGTCTGTCGGCTCCATAGATCTATTATTCACCCTTTCCCATCTGCTTCATGCCCTAGGATGCTGACTTTCTTTGGCTACATCAACTCTGCTCCTTTGCCTTCTGCCTTGTGCAGGTTTGGCCAATAGGCAGCACTGGAAGGAGATCAAAGGGTAGAAGGAGAGATTCAGGTGTCTGTTCCCCTGGTCACTTCCCTGCTGGGCTATGGCTTGGCACTGGCTGTGATCCTTTACCTAAGGCCACAGCATCACCTGGTCCTGCTAACTGCTTCCCCCAATCCCTGACCCTTCCTGCTGTCATTGTCTTTCGGGTGCTTTATTATCCCTTGTGGATTTCCTTTCCCTTGCCCACGTTTTTGCAACTGTCTCTTCACCAAATGTTCTCCAAGCATTCCTTTTGAGTGTGCCATTTCTTTCCTGATAGAACCCAGACTAATAGAATAGCCTTTAGAAATGGCCTCAGGAAACAGACCCTTAAAATGGTATTGGCATGGAATTGTGTGGTAGGCAGAATAATGGCCTTCAAAAGATGCCCATGTCCTAATCCCTGGAGCCTGTGAATAGAGTATGTCACATGACAGAGGGGAATTAAGTTTGCAGATAGCATTAAGGTTGCTAATCAACTGACCTAAATATAGAGATTATCTTTGTTAACCAGGTTTTGATTACCCAATGCAATCAAAAGGGTCCTTAAAAGTGGAAGAAGGAGGCAGGAGACTCAGTGTCAGAGTGACATGATGTGGGAAAGACTGAGCAGCCATTACTGACTTTGAAGATGGAAGGCCATGAGCCACAGAATGTAGGCAACCTCTAAAGATGGGAAAGTCAACAAAACAGATAGTCCCCTAGGGTCTCTAGAAAGAATGCAGTCTTTTTGACACCTTGATTTTAGCCCAATGGGACCTGTATCCAGACTTTTGACCTGCACAACTGAAGGATAATAAATGTGAGTTGTTTAAATCCAATAAATTTGTAGTAATTTATTACAGCAGCAATAGAAAACTAATACAAGTTGCTAACATATTTGATGAGAACAAGGAGGTTTTTTGACATAAGGAAATGGGATATGGATAATCCATGCTATGTTACTCAAATCATTCCTAGTAGCAGAGATTGGGATGCAATGTAAGTAGAGGGCAAGGTGTTGAAAGATCAATTAGCTAGGGCTCTTAGTTGCTACAGTGACAATGGCAATTATCAAGATTGTGGTGTGACTGGTGTTTCTGTGAGTCCTAGATAATATACACAGATGAAAGGAAAAATTAAAAACTTTGTAAGTCCATTCAGGGCACAAGTATATTAGAAAACCTTAATGGCAGCTTTAAAAGAGCTGCTTACCAACCACCTTGAAAAAGACATAAGTGAGGACCAGTCCAGCATCTGAGAACTGCATCAATGTCTGTTTTGTTATGGAGCAGAGAAGAGTGGAAACTTGAGACATGAGATGGGAACATTTAGGGGAATTCAGACAAGACTAAGAACTTTGAACCCCCAAATTGTCTCAAAACTTTTCTGCACATAAAGAACCCCATCCAGCAGAGGGACTGGGAGAGCATGGGATGGAGGTGACCTGTGTTGGGGACACATGTTTTTCACTTAGATAAGAGGATGCTGTGGTGAAGTGTGTCTCCAGGTTGATTATGTCCCTTTCTGCAGCCTGCTTTTGTCCTTAGACATTGATCTGTATGGACTGCATCAGCCGGACTTGTCTTTAGCTTATGGTTAGCTTTGGCCAATTCAAGGCACTGGCAGGAAAATAGAGGGTGAACTGAGAGGGCACAAACAGGGTATTCATTCGCCTGACTCCCACCTTGCTGGATCACTGTTGGCTGTGTCTGCCATGGTCACTAATTTAGAAACACAGGTAGAGATGCCAGCCTTGTTGGGCAACCCATGTCCACAGCCTGCTGTTCTTTCTAGCCCTGGGGTCCCTCACCCATCCCTTGTTCATCTCCTTCACCCTCCCCTCGCTTTTCTAATTAGCCTTGCATTAAACTCTCCTCGAACACTTCTTTTTTTCTTGCCAGAACCCTGACTGATATCATCATCATCATCACAGCTGACATTTATTGAGCACTTATGTGCCAGACACATGCCCAAACACCATCCATAAATTATCTCATTTTATCCTCACCATAACTCTGTGAGATACATGACTATTTTTACTCCATTTTACAGATCAAAAAATTTAAAACTTAAAGTTGGCACACAGCTTACCCAAACTTATCCAGCCAATAAGTGCCAGAGGCAGGAATTGAACCCATCTATAGAGTTAGAGGAAGCGTAGTAGAGTCAGTATAAAAGATGGGCTTTGTAGTCCAGAGGGACTCAGGTACAAATATCCGATGTTGACATGAGCCAAGACACTTAATTCCTGAGCTTAGTTTCTTGATTTCTAAGATGGGAGCCACATTCCCTCTGTCAGTTAAGAGTTCTTTGTTTGTAAGTAACAGAAGCAACACTGCCCAATCAAAATTACAGGAATCCAGAGAGTTCCAAAGGATCCAGGTGCAGGCACTAATGAAAACATTCTTTGAGATCTCTATGTTGTCAATTCCACAATTTTCAATTCATTACTGACTGTGTTCATGATTAGAATTTCCTGGACAGAGTGCCTACTTGACCTCGCTCACTTGGGTTATTTGTCCACACCTTTTATCAGGTAGGATAGGGCATCAAGTCTGTATTCAGTGATGGTGGGTGAGTCTCCCTAGGAGAACTAGTGTGATTTTAGCTGGAAAAGGGGTAAGCAATGCTGTGAATGCAACAAGCAAATAAATACACAGTATAAATTAATACACATGCTTCCTGCAAAAAGTGAGGGAGATAATCCAGGCAAAGTGCTTGGCACAGGGTTCAGAATTTCTCTTCCCTCCTGCCAGACTTAAGAGAATAGGATTTTGATTGTAATGGGAGGAACAGTGGTAGAAGGCATTTATGCGTCACTAGTTGTACTTCTGACAGTTTCTCACGGAACTGTTATGTCTACTCTTCTCTTGTTTTGCCCAATTAGAGCTTCTAATCTTCACCCTGTAATGCCATGCTTATATGGACTTCTCCCTATTGTCTGTAGGCTTCTTCCAAAAGCATGTCAGTGTACGGCCTCTCCCTCATCTGGTCCATCTCTTTTTTCTTCAAGATTGTTTTGCTCCCTAACATTTTATTTTGAAAATTTTTGGACACAGAAAAAATTTTAAAATTAGACAGTGAACACCCATAAATATACCATCTAGATTTTCACATTCATATTTTAGTTTATTTGCTTTTTTGCATTTCCATCCATCTGTCTAGCCAGCTATGTATGCACCTAAGCGCCTGTTTGACAATATTGTTTTAATGGGTTTACAAAGATTTTTTTTTTACAATGAACTCAAATCTCTTATATCAATGTTAGCAAAGAACCAACTGAAAGGAGTCTCAACAACTCTTAGGGGCTGGACAAGTTTCCTTAGTTAATGCTGTGAATAGAAGTTTTAAAAGCATTTATTTCTCACAAAAAGTAACCATCTGTTCTTTATGATGGCTCCTATCATTTCTAACTATGTTTCTGAAAGAAATGTTTCTGAGAGCTGCTTTGGAATGACGGGGAAGCGTTCTTAGGAAAAACTCACTGGCTGATGTGACCCAAAACCAGAGGAGTATCTGGATGGAGCATATCCTAGATGATGATGATGATGATAATAATAATAATAATAATAGATTTTGAAAAAAATGCCCAATATGTATTCCAAAATTACCAGAGATTTTTACATCTGATCATCAAATCCCGGGATCCTAAGGGGGGAAACTTCCAATCTTGAGAATCAGATAAGCATCTCAACTCCTGGAAGCTATTTGAATACTAAGATAATTTTCACATCCCAAGTTGCATTAGATTCTCATGGGACTAGGTTTTACTATGAGATTGGTGGTTCTGGTTTGAGCTGCTAAATTCAAGATTTGGGCATTGGAGTTCTTGGTGATTTGCTTACTTGTTGACATAAAGTTTTGAGCCAGTGCTGGTCAAATTGCAAGTGTAAAGGGGATAAAGTGAAAGAAACATACCATATCCATTTTGGAAGCATAAACACAAGTCAATTTACATTTGCCTATACAATATGGAGCATCCACTGTTGGTGCCATCTGTCTGTGTTGTGGGATGTGAATATGGGATTTCATCACATGCATTTTATCTTGATGGATGAGTAGGAATGGAAGGGTGTGTTTGGGGAGTACCATAGAGAAGGTGGAATTAACAGATGGCTGGGGAAAGCTTCCAAAAAAAAAGAGATTGAGGAATAATCCTACCAGTAGGGGAGGGAAGGTCTAATCTGTACTAATCTGTACTGCAAAGAGGACTGGAAGGCAAACAGAATCCCAGGACATGTCAAAGAAAAGAAAGTGATATGGTTTGGCTGTGTCCCCCCCAAATCTCATCTTTAACTGTAGCTCCCAAAATTCCCACATGTCATGTCATGTCATGGTGGGAGGTAATTGCATCATGGGGGTGGGTCTTTCCCACGCTAGTCTCATGATAGTGAATAAATGTCACAAGATCTGATGATTTTATAAAGGAGAGTTCCCCTGCACATGCTGTCTTGCCTACCGCCATGTAAGACATGACTTCACTTCTCTTTTACCTTCTGCCATGATTGTGAGGCTTCCCCAATCATGTGGAACTGTAGTCCATTAAACCTCTTTCCTTTATAAATTACCCAGTCTCACGTATGTCTTTCTTAGCCGCATGAGAACAGACTAATACAGGAAGTAAAGATGAAAAGTAGGTAACTTATCAGAGATAAGTGTGGAAATTCCTAAGTAAATGAATACAGACCAAACAGAGAAGAGGCATTTGTGAATTCAGCTGGAAAATTCTCAAGTAACCCAAGGATGATGTGATAAGGCCTGGCCTGGGGCCTGGGATATGATAAAATAGGGATGTGTACTAGAGATGTTTGGTCTGTTGGTTGCCTACCTAGATGTTTTTAACGCCTCTCCCCATCTCTTCCAAGCAGTATCCCACTTTATTGTTCAAGTGTTCACCTTTCCCTCATGCTTCATATTATATACCTGGGAAGAAGCTGTTCTCACCTAAAGCTCTAGAGATGGACTCTCATTTGCTTCAGCTGATCAACACATCCACTGCCTAGCCATGGTCATTGATTTAGAGATGGCCATGTGACCTTTTCTGAAATGGTTGACAAGAAAAATCTCTCTCCTGGATGGTTTGCTCTGTGGGTGTAAAGCTTGAAACAGTTCAGCCACATGGACACGATGGGGATGACAGTCTTAGGATGAAAGGCAGAAAAATCCTCTCATTGAGGACAACATTGAGCCACTGGATCGACCTTCTCTGAAGTTCAAACAACTCCTGAACTTACCAAATCTGACCTCATCACTAAGTAGCTAGAAACTGATAACAATGTTGTTGTAGCCCAGAAGATATTACTAGCAGTTAACAGTGAAATTTTACTCTCTTATTAGAAAATAATCTCTGACCACATTATTTGGCACATACGAAATGCTCAACTAAAATATCACATGCCTATAATCATAGCACTTTGGGAGGCTGAGGCGGGTAGATCATCTAAGGTCAGGAGTTCAAGACCAGCCTGGCCAACATGGAGAACACCTGTCTGTACTAAAAATGCAAAAATTAGCCAGGCTTGGTGGCGCATGCCTGTAATCCCAGCTACTCTGGAGACTGAGGCAGGAGAATCACTTGAACACAGGAGGTAGAGGTTGCAGGGAGCCAAGATAGCACCACTGCACTCCAGTCTGGGTGACAGAGCAAGATTCTGTCTCAAATAATAATAATAATAAAATTTTTAAAATGGAGGAAAAAGGCCAGGTGCAGTGGCTCATGCCTGTAATCCCAGCACTTTGGGAGGCCGAGGCGGGCAGATCATGAGGTCAGGAGATTGAGACCATTCTGGCTAACATGGTGAAACCCTGTCTCTACTAAATATACAAAAAATTAGCCGAGCGTGGTGGTAGGCGCCTGTAGTCCCAGCTACTTGGGAGGCTGAGGCAGAAGAATGGTGTGAACCCAGGAGGCAGAGCTTTCAGTGAGCTGAGATTGCGCCACCACACTCCAGCCTGGGCGACAGAGTGAGACTCCGTCTCAAAAAAAAAAAAAAAAAAAAAAAAAAAAGGAGGAAAAAATCTCATTCCACTCAAGATGTGTTATTGCTAAAAGGAAACCAAAGCTAGATGCAAAAGTAAAATATCACATTTGTATTAGCAGAGTGGTAATGGTGATGGTCGGGAGGGAGGGCAGGGGGTGGCAATTATGAGAATTAAGATGGAGTCGAAGGAAAAGCTTATTTGGAGTATGTTTCCTCCCAATCACTCTCTTGGCCAGAGATAAAACACCTGAGAAGATAGGAACAGTTATCAGTAAATGGGTTTTCTCACATTTTCTCATCTACTCTTTCAAATTCTATTTCTGACAGCCAGAAGCACACAAGAGGGGTAAGCTAGTATACTTATCTTCCTATTTTTTTTTTTTTTTTTTTTTTAGGACAGAGGGAACTACCTAATAGAAAAAAAAATTAGCTAGGGTCATATTAGAGCTCAGGTCTGATATTGACTCATCTAAGAAACCACTGTGGCCTCAAAGAGCCTCGTACTATTGGTAACTGCCTTCCCTTCTCCAAAATGGGCTCAATAAACTAATACAGTCTTGCTGAGATGTTTGTAAAATCTGAAAATACAAATTATTTGAGAAATAGTCAGGTACTGGTTGGAGAAAGAGAGAAAAAATAATAACCTAGAAGGAATAAAAACTGCAGTTTCCTTGGTCTCATTTCTAGGACTTGTGTACAAGGCTAATATACAAGTTGTCAGTGACGCCCAGGAGCCCATTGCTAATGATCTTAAACAAATTTTAGAAATCAAACAAGGCATCATTCTGGCTAACAAAGGAGGCCATAAAATGAATACACCAATTTTCGAGCTACCATTGTGTATCAGGAAGATTTTTCTTTTCTTTTTTTTTTTTTTTTTTGTGAGCAACATGGCTGTTTATTTCACCTGGGTGCAGGTGGGCTGAGTCCGAAAAGAGAGTCAGTGAAGGGAGATAAGGGTGGGGCCGTTTTATACGATTTGGGTAGATAAAGGAAAACTACAGTCAAAGGGGGGTTGTTCTCTGGCGGGCAGGAGTGGGGGTTACAAGGTGCTCAGTGGGGGAGCTTTTTGAGCCTGGAAAAGGAATTTCACAAGATAATATCATCGCTTAAGGCAAGGAACAGCCATTTTCACTTCTTTTGTGGTGGAATGTCATCAGTTAAGGCGAGGCAGGGCATTTGCACTTCTTTTGTGATTTTTCAATTACTTCAGGCCATCTGGGCATATACGTACAAGTCACAGGGGATGTGATGGCTTGTCTTGGGCTTGGGCTCAGGCTCAGAGATCTGACATTCCTGCCCTCCAGTGTAAGAGTTACCCAAAGCGTGTGTGATGGTCCAGGAGGCTTCCGAGGCGTTGGGGCAGCCTCAGTCTTTAGCCGCTAAGCGGAGAAGATGGCTTAGGATGAAGGACCCAGGCAGGCGTCCCCGCAGCGTGGTCAGACACCCCTGAAACGTGGGTGAGTAATCGGAGAGGCGTCCCTGCAATGATTAAACACCAAGGGAAGGCTGCCTTCCCCAGTCCGTGACCAGTGCGGGTGTTTTGGGTTCCAGGGATAAAACGTGTCTCCTTAGTCCGATTTAAACTTGGTGAGATGTTCCTTGGGCTGTTGGGTCTGAGGACCCAAGGTCATAGGTGGATCTTTCTCATGGAGCAAAGAGCAGGAGGACAGGGGATTGATCTCCCAAGGGAGGTCCCCTAATCCGAGTCACAGCACCAAAATATCATGGGCGTCCATGTGAAGAGACCACCAAACAGGCTTGGTGTGAGCAACATGGCTGTTTATTTCACCTGGGTGCAGGCGGGCTGAGTCCGAAAAGAGAGTCAGTCAGGAAGATTTGTCTCTATGGGATGAGCACATTTACTTTCATGGTGGTTGATTTCCTTCTGAGAGTAGTAGTGTATCCCATTTATCAAGACTTTGTGTAGCCTCAAGATGTGTGTGTTGTGTTACTGGAAGATGGAGAGTTAATAAATATGATACAAATTAGAAAGAGTGGCTCATCTTTGGGGAGGAATAAATGAGATGAACGGGGTGATTAAGAAAGGAAGTAGCTTATTCAGTGACTCTGTACTGTGGTAAGATCCTTTAGAGCTAGGAGGAGGCCTGGATGTAAGCAGCAAGAAGGCCAGAGATTAGCCACAAAGTAAATACGAGGAGGAATAAATTAAATGAATGAGGTGATTAAGAAAGGAAGTAGCTTATTCAGTGACTCTGTACTGTGTAAGATCCTCTAGAGCTAGACGGGACCCCAGGTGTAAACAGCAGGAAGGCCAGAGATTAGCCACAAAGTAAATATCTGGTGACCTCTAGGGCTTAGCCCGGGAGAACAAGGGTCAAGCTTATCATGGAAGTAATTTATCAAGGGCCAGTTACTACATGCACAAAGTGTGTAAAGAGGTAAATGAGAGGATCTCTGCCCTCCAGAGACTTACACTCTATTAGGGAAACAGATATGCACATATAAAGATGATATTTCATATTCAATATTGGCAATTAAAGGCTAACGGAGTTATAGTCCTGATATCGCAGGAGCTCAGAGGATTGCTGTGAGCTTGGATAGCTGGGGAAGGAGAACGGCCATGGTTTCGAGCTGGACTTTGCAGAGATAGTGCTAAAAGGTTGGGTGGGTGAGAATGTGTGAGAAAGGAAGTCAGAGAGGTAGAGGGAAAAGACAGGAGAGATGGTGCCCTGTGGATTCTGGGACATCTGTGGACTCCCTGCATATCCACAAATTGTTCCCTCATTTCTTCCTTTTAAACAACGATATTATATGTAAAGGAAAGGATAAGTTCAATGAACAAAAAGAAGGCAAAGTGTTAAGGTGACCTTCTAAAAATACTTAAAAAGAACAATTCTATTGTGTTGGCTTTCTATGACTTATACTTGCTACCTCAATGCAAGAGATAGGAAAGAAAGAAAAAGTAACTCTGACTATGACGGTAGCCCTTAGTTGACTAAAATGTGACAGCAGTCATTCCCAGGAACTTAAGAATAGCAGTAACATCATTATCTGTGATTTGAATTCACTTCAGGCACAATAGAAAATACATATTTTTAAATTTTCTGGACATCTTTGGAGGATATTTTAGATCAGAAATCACGTTAAGGAATTAGACATTAAGCACGAGGACAAAGCCATCCACATGTCAATCTTTGTTGTCATCTGTCCTATTGCCAACACGGGCCTCAACATTATCAAGTGGACAGAGGGAAAGAATGATAATGTGGAAATGATGACTACATCTTCTGGAAGTGTTAGACTGCAGAGATCTTTCCTGGAATTGCTGAATGGTTTCTATCTTCTTAATGAGTAACACCTTTTTAGGAAGGCAGTAGTTGATGTCATCTGGACGGTCAAGTCCTGTTAAAGATGAGATCAGTATCAACTCAACTCCTTTTAAGGTAATAATCTTCTCAGCCCTCAGAAAGTTTAAGCCCAGCGTACAAAGGTTAAGTCATGATCTTATCCTTTTTATTTCTTCCTTCACCTACAGACCAGCCTCTGCCAACCTTCCTTCCTGGAGAATGGCATCACCATCCATCCCATGACCTAAGCCCCAAACCCCAGACTCCTGCCTCTGTTGCCCACCCTGATCCCTGCTTGTCTCATGTCTACTCCCTTAGCATTTCCCCAGTCTGCCTCTTCCACCCATCTCCACTGCTGCTGCCCCTAGTCAAACCCTAACCATGGCTCAACTGGAATAGCATAACAGTCTCCTAACTGGCCTCCCTTACTCTCCTGCAATGATTCTCCATCACAAACCAGGAGTTATCCTTCAAAAACACAATTCTGTCCATGGTACCCCCTAACTGAAATCTTTCACTGCTTCTAGGATAGGGTTCTCACCACTCAGCTGGCATGGAGGAGTATTCATGATCTGGCCCTAGCCTACCTCAGAACCTTACCTCTTTCCACATCATCCATTTTCTATGCCCCACAGTCCAATCGGGTCAAATTATTTTCATGATCTCTGGACACACCCCACTTCTTCTTTCTTCTATATCTTTGTTCAGGCTGCTCTTCTTGTCTGGAATGCTCTTGGTGACTGTGTCTACCTGACCAACAAAGCTTGTTTTTGAAGACTCAGCTCAAGAGTTTTCTATGAAGTCTTTCCAGGCTGCTACTATAAGTAAGAAGAAGAATCTTTTATTTTATTTTTGTTAAGAGACAGCATCTCATTTTGTGCCTGAGCTGGAGTGCAGTGGCGTGAGCATAGCTCACTGCAGCCTCGACCTCTTGGGCTCAACTGATCCTCCTACCTCAGCCTCCCAAACCTGGCTAGTTTTAATTTTCTTCTCTTTTCTTTCTTTCTTTTTTTTTTTAGGTACAGGGTCTCAATATGTTGCCCAGTTTGGTCTCAAACTCCTGACTTCAAACGATTCTCCCACCTTGGACTTCCAATATGCTGGGATTACAGGTGTGGGCCACCGCACCCAACCAGAAGCATCATTTCTCCTTTAGCACTGCCCTGACATCTGTACAGTCTTCTGGTATGACATATACCTATTGTGCTTTCCGGTTTACATGTCTGTCATTCCTTTTATGCTGAAGATGAGAGAAGATGCCACATTCATTCCTGTGTTGTATTTATATTTGTATTGCCAGTTGGTTCCATGTTAGGCTCTGCCAAAGGAAGTGCTAGAATGAAGCTGCAAGATTGGAGGAGAAAGAAGAGACATGCTTCTTTTTGGCTTTTGGTCTACCTCTCGTTCCTGTGAGCATCACTCTAGCAATGTTTCTTTGCTTTCCTGCATCAGCAGCTGAGTCAGGTCTGCAATTTCTCCAACCCTTGCAGAACCAGCATCATTGTGCCCCCCAGACACCAGCATCAGCCAGCACCCTCTCCTCAGAGCTGCTTCCTGCTGGTGCTACCTCCATGAAATGGCAGAGTTTTCTTATTATATTTTTAGGTACATAGTTAACTATATCTAGCTAACTATTCTTTATATTACATTTTTTCTGTTAAAATAATATTTTTGTGGTTTCCATCTTTAGACTGAACCCTGACTGATACATTTGTTGAACCAAAGAGGAAATTCTTTAGCATGGGGATGTCAAATTCAGATTTCTATGAAAACACAAATGGATTTTTAAAAATTCAACAAACACAGAGCCATCACATAAAAGCTCACCTCCAAAATATTCACTGAATTTGTAATGTCTTAGCAGAGGTAATGTTATTCAGGACAACTTTATCCTCCAAATCTAAAATTTGAAATCTTTGCTTTAGAGAACCCCTGGCTAATTTATGTCAGTTACTTTCTGCAGGGCCTAGGCCAGCTCTGTGTGACTAGTCCCACCCTGGACCAAGCAAATCTTACATCTCAGTCCAGTCCTTTTGTGACTGGGTCCACTGTCCTGAGCATCAGATCATATCCTCTACAGATTTTCCCTTTGTATGTTTTCTGCCCTTTCCTCCTTGAGACTGAGAGCAGCATCATTTCCACTATTTCTGTGAATCCCCCAAAGTTCAGTAAATATTATACAAATAAACAATTGAAGGAGTGAAGTGAAAAATCAAACAAAGAGAAACCCCATTTGCTTTGAGTTACCACTGTTTATTCAGTGGAAGACCTTGGACACAGTAGCATTTGATGAATACAGTATGGCTGATTGAGCAACTCACCACTGTAATGGATGATCCCAGCTTCTCATGAAGACTCCTGTTTTTCTATTGTTATTTGGAGCTAGATCTCATCTAGGTAACATTATTTTAATTTGTATTCATGGTAACAGAAGGAGCATGAGTATAGAGTCAGAGAAGCCTAGGTTTAAATTCTGAAACTGCAACCTACTCCCTGTATGGCCTTGGGCAACTTACTTAGCCTCTCAAAGCCTCAGTAACCTCATCTGTAAATTGGAGTTAAAATAATAATAAATGTTACTGAGCATTATGTGTCACACATGTTCTCATTGTCATACATGTGCTAAGTAGTTTAATCCTCACAAAACACTGCAAGATATTTACTATTATTATTCTCACTTTGCAGACAAGGAGATCACTCTCAGAGAGGTAAAATAACTTGCCCAAGATCACCCAGAGAGGAATTCTTGGGGTCAGGATATAGACTCAGGCAGTCAGACTCCAGAGCCCAGCTTTGTAACCATATGCTCTACTGTCTCTTTTCTTGTGTGTTGTCTACAACAAGTCTGCTTGAGCTGCCATAACAAACTACCATAGACTATGTGACTTAAACAACAGAAATTTATTTTCTTACAGTCCTGGATGCTAGAAGTCCAAAATCAAGATGCCAACATCTTTGGGTTCTAGTGAGGGCTCTCTTCCTGGCTTGCAGACTGCTGCCTTCTTGCTGTGTTCTCACATGGTGGAAAGAGAGAGGGTACATGCACAAGCTCTCTGGTATCTCCTCTTAAAGAACAGTATTCTTTTTTTTTTTTTTTTTTTTTTTTGAGAGGGAGTCTTGCTCTGTGCCCCAGGCTGGAGTGCAGTGGCGCGATCTCGGCTCACTGCAAGCTCCGCCCCGCCGGTTTCACACCATTCTCCTGCCTCAGCCTCCCAAGTAGCTGGGACTACAGGCGCCCGCCACCTCGCCCAGCTAATTTTCTTGTATTTTTAGTAGAGACGGGGTTTCACCGTGTTAGCCAGGATGGTCTCGATCTCCTGACCTCGTGATCCGCCCGTCTCGGCCTCCCAAAGTGCTGGGATTACAGGCTTGAGCCACCGCGCCCGGCCAAGAACAGTATTCTTATCATGAGGAACACCCCTCAATCCCATCATGACTTCATCAAAACCTAATTACCCCAAAAGACCCCATTTCCAAATGCCATCACAATGGGGGTTAGGGCTTTGACATATGAATTTGGAAGGGACACAATTCAGTCCATAGCATGTGGCTACTAGGAATCTCATTCGGTGAGCTAATAAATGTTGAGGGCATGGCCCGTATAAAAGCTGGATAAGGCCGGGTATGGTGGCTCATGCCTATAATCCCAGCACTTTGGGAGGCCAAGGCAGGTGGATCATTTGAGGTCAGGAGTTTGAGACCAGCCTGGCCAACATGGTGAAACCCTGTCTCTACTAAAAATATAATAATAATAAAAAAAAAAAAAAAAAAAAAGCTGGGCTACTACAGAACTTACTCGGAGGCTGAGACAGGAGAATCGCTTGAACCTAGGAGGCGGAGGTTGCAGTGAACTGAGATCACTGAGATATATTATCACTGAGGTAATATATATATGCTACAAAAATGGCAGCTATTCTGGAGCTCTGCAAGGGAATTCAGAAAGACCTTGGATTCAGCAGCTTAGTTTCGAATTAGATTTACCACTGAAATGACCTGGCTGAGCAGACTTATTTTTGTGATGAACAATTTGGCATAAGCCTCTGGCCTCAAATAGTAGCAGAACATTTTCCTGCCATCATTAGTGGTCAACTTGGTGAAGGTATTTGGTTCTGTAATGTTTGTTCTCTGTTCTGTTGCTAAGGAAAAGGTGATGTAGCCAGATAAAAGGTGTGAGATGAAAGTTGAGCTATGGAAAGGAGGCATTCTGAGCACACCATCTGAAAGAGGACAGTTTACACTGCTTTATTTTTCTTCCCAGCACCTATCACTACTTCATATATTTATTTGCGTATTGCCTGTCCTCCCACAAACATATAGGCTTACAAGGGCCATAACTTTGTCTATTGAGTCCCTGCTGTATGATCTTTTCCTGAGACTGGATTCTGCTCAGCGTGGGTCTTCAGTATTTGCTAAACAATGGACAATGTCTTCAACATCAGTTTTTCAGAAAATGTGGAAAGATTCTCCATGTGCTATTGCTCATACCCATTTCTGACTAGAACTGAGCATATCATCTGAAAATGTAATCCAGAGAAAGTGGGTACAGGGAAGTGTGGAATCAGGGCTCATATTTCCTCGAGCTCTTGAGAATGAGTGCTGTTGTAGAAATGGCAGTCAGGCAAGAACTCTCAGAGGAGACATTCGAGGACAGATCGGAATGAAATGATGGGGGTAGAGTGTTGATATTAGCGCCTTCACTAGGGCCCAACTTTGGAAATTCCTTAGTACCAGGAAAAAAGTTGTCTCTCTCAAAAAATAATGAGGACTAAATAACTCTGTGCTATGTGTTTTTTTCTTTGGCAGTTTAAAAGCTTAAATCAAACTTAATGCTCGTTAACAGTAGTGATACCGGCCTAGTGTATGGTTTTAGAATATTGATTTCTCTATTTTTTAAAAAATCGATTTCTATTTTAATAAATTCATAATATGTATTTCATCTTTTGAAAACCATCTCAAATTTAGAAAGTGGGATATAAATTTAAATAACTGAAAAAAGAAATAAAGAGCAGTCCTAAAGAAATAAAGAGCAGGCCGGGCGCAGTGGCTCACACCTGTCATCCCAGCACTTTGGGGGGTCGAGGTGGGCGGATCATGACGTCAGGAGTTCGAGACCAGCCTGGCCAACATGGTGAAACCCCATCTCTACTAAAGATACAAAAAAAAAAAAAAAATAGCCAGGCATGGTGGCACGTGCCTGTAATCCCAGCTACTCGGGAAGCTGGGGCAGGAGAATTGTTTGAATCTGAGAGGTGGAGGTTGCGGTGAGCTGAGATCGTGCCATTGCACTCCAGCCTAGGCAACAGGGTGAGCCTCTGTGAAAGAAAGAGAGAGAGAGAGAGAGAGAGAGAGAGAGAGAGAGAGAGAGAAAGAGAGAGAGAGAGAAAGAAAAAGAAAGAGAGAGAGAGAGAGAAAGAGAAGAGCAGTCCCCATGAGAGACAGAGAGAGAGAAAGAGAGAGAGAGAGAAAGAAAAAGAAAGAAAGAGAGAGAAAGAGAAGAGCAGTCCCCATGAGAGAGAGAGAGAAAGAGAGAGAGAGAGAGAGAGAGAGAGAAAGAGAAAGAAAGAAAGAAAGAAAGAAAGAAAGAAAGAAAGAAAGAAAGAAAGAAAGAAAGAAAGAAAGAAAGAAAGAAAGAAAAGAAAGAGAGAGAGAGAAAGAGAAGAGCAGTCCCCATGCACAGCAGGTCAGGCTGGTGGTCCTAGAAGGACGTGTTCCCTTCCTAGTCCGCTGCATGGCCTGCATTTCTGCCCCTTGCAACCCTACTCTGATTCTGCTCCTTGCCCTGGATTGGCACGGAATGTCTCATTCAGCACATTCGTCTCCTTCCACCTCTTTTGCTAAGACTTATGTGCCAACCACACATCCTACAAATCTGATGCTATGCTCTTCTGTTTAGGCTCCTTGAGGCCACCCCACTGCCCAGCAGAGAAAAAAACCCATTGAGATGTATAAACTCTGCAGCCACATCATGTCCCTCTCCAAATTTACGCCATCACCATGCTAAGCTTCCTGAGGTCCTCAGCCTGCCATAGTGTTTCATACCTCTGTGATTTTTAAAATTTTGTTGGCTTGGAAGATTTTCCTAATTCTCATCTATCTTGAAAACTCCTCTTTATCCTACTGAAATTTTCAGTTTAATCAATGTGATTCTGTTTATTAAAAAGGTATTGAATGCCTACTACATGTCCGGAATCGTATCCTGGGGTTATAGGGCTGCCCAGCTTAGCTCACTGTGAGCTCTCTGTGAGCTTCCCTTAACTGAATACTTTCTCCCTATATCTTACTTTACATACCTCATATATTCCTCTATTATTTTGCTTTAGCTCACAACATTAGGCAGGGTCTTGCTTAGGTTTATAGTTTATTTCCTCTGTTTAGATCTGAGCTCATAGAAAGCAGGAAGTATCACTCATTCATCCCTTCAGGGTGCAGAGGCAGGCACACAATGAGTGTTGAGTATGTGTGTGTCATATATACATATACACATACTTTAAAAAATTTGAATAAAGACATGATAAGCAGAAAGAGCTACCAAAAGGGGCCATAGTACATGCTCACTAAATATTTGTTTAATGAAAGAGAAAATGAGGTTCAGAGATATCCAGTAACTGGGTAAACGAAAGGAAAAAGTGGTGGATGAAATGCATGAGTGATATGTATACATAAGTGAGAATCACACGTGTTTTGGATGAAGATGTAGTGACTGAACCTTTGAATGTGTGCACTTAGGTTGATTCAATAAATATTTCTTGAATATCAACTATAAACAGGGAATCTGACCTATTTGCTGAGGTTTGACCTATTTGCTGAGGTTTGAGTTATGCAGTTACAAGCTGCATAACTTTGGGAAAATTCACCTTTTTAAGCCTCCATTTTCTGTATAAAAATTAAAAATACCCAATTCACAAGTGTTTATGAGTTTGAAATGTGACAATTTCTCTAGAGTCTAAGGTACATAGGAAAGATGCTATCAGTTCTAATGGCCAAAGAAGATATAAAAACTATGCTCTAGATTTATCTTCAAATCAAAATAAAAAGCCACATAAACTTTTCAAGTAAATATTAAAAATATTTACCAAATCCTCAAATATTTAAGTTGAAATGATCAATATTTAACTATGTTTGACTTATTAAGGTGATGACGTCCTTTGATGGCCCAGTGTTTCCTGTATGGTACAGTTGGTCATTCAGAGACAAATTCCTTAGATTTCCTCTGTCTGCCCAGATCTCCTTCCCCTCAGCCAGCTTGTTCATTTCGGCTGGCGCACGGTGCATGATCTGCTTACTTCCAGAAAGGATCTGAGGAAGCTCCGCTCCTGTAGCAACAGGGCTATGTAGTTCATTTGGCAACTCATTGTGTACTGCCTTGTGACCAATATTCTGTTGTCTTGAACTGTTATGTAAATCTTGAATTGGTTTCTGCGTTTTTGTAGGCCAAAAGTTTTTTTGTTTTTTTTTGTTTTTGTTTCTTTTTTTTTTCTTTTTGAGACGGAGTCTCGCTCTGTCGCCCAGTCTGGAGTGCAGTGGCCAGATCTCAGCTCACTGCAAGCTCCGCTTCCCAGGTTCCCGCCATTCTCCTGCCTCAGCCTCCCGAGTAGCTGGGACCACAGGCGCCCGCCACCTCGCCCGGCTAGTTTTTTGCATTTTTTAGTAGAGACGGGGTTTCGCTGTGTTAGCCAGAATGGTCTCGATCTCCTGACCTCGTGATCCGCCCGTCTCGGCCTCCCAAAGTGCTGGGATTACAGGCTTGAGCCACCGCGCCCGGCCAGGCCAAAAGTTTTTAATAGGGACAGGGAACTATCAGGCCACCTTTGAGGGAGAATGGGGAAAGTGCCCATCCTGTGCTGCAGGACATTGACTTAAGGGGCCTGGTGAGGATAGTCAAGAGCAATGGGCTGTCACCAGCATGCAGACCATAGGCCCAAGGAAGAAAAAGGGCTTGTTCTATTCAACTTCAAGATGTAAAGAAGCAGCATTCACAGAGAATTTTGAATAAGAGGGTGGGAGATCCCTTGATCTAAAAAGAAATCTGAAGCATGCGGTTGTGCCTTATCTCCATTGAGAAGAAAACAGAGTAGTGTTTGAGAAACAGAACTGCAGATCAATAAAAACTGTACTTTCTAGACATTCGGCTGCCTAAGAGGACACGGCATTTCCAAAAGGTTGAAAACAACTGGACTGGAGAATGCTCTATTTCCTCCCCTTGTCTTCTTTTATTGTTTGTTTGTTTCTAGATGGCTCATTCTCTAGGGGCCGAGATTGTATTCAGTCTGTTCTTGTATCCTCTACAAGGTCTAGCCCAGTGGTAAAAACACTACAGGTACTTAAGAAAGGCCTGGCCAGGTGCGGTGGCTCACACCTGTAATCCCAGCCTTTTAGGAGGCCTAGCCGGGCGGATCATTTGAGGTCAGGAGTTCGAGACCAGCTTGACCAACACTGTGAAACCCCATCTCTACTAAAAATACAAAAAAATTAGCCAGGCATGGTGGTGCATTCCTGTAGTCCCAGCTACTCAGGAGGCTGAGGCAGGAGAATCACTTGAACTCGGGAGGCAGAGGTTGCGGTGAGCCGAGATTGCACCACTGCACTCCAGCCTGGGTGACACAGTGAAACTCTTTCAAAGAAAAAAAAAAAAAGAAGAAGAAAAGAAAAGAAAAAACAGAAGAAGAAAGGTCTACTGAGGTGATGGACTGGCTCATCCCAGTCCCTTCACCTGACTGGGCACAATAACACAAGAAGGGCAGCATATCCTCAAAATTATGAGAGTTATGTATCATCACAGTGCCTTGGGTACCTAATGGGTTCTGTTTTCGTTTTTGTTTTTGCTTTTGTTTTCTACAAGAGTCCCCCTCTGTCACCCAGGCTGGGGTGCAGTAGTGCACTCATGGCTCACTGCAGCCTCTTGACCTCCAGGCTCAAGTGATCCTCCTACCTTAGCCTTCCGAGTAGCTGGGACTACAGGCGTGTGCTACCATGCCTGGCTAATTTTTGCATGTTTTTGGTGGAGATGAGGTCTCACAATGTTGCCCAGGCTGGTTTTGAACTCCTGGCCTCAAATGATCGTCCCACTTTGGTCTCCCAAAGTGCTGGGATTACAGGCATGAGCCACCATGCCTGGCTAAGGGTTTTGTATCTAACTTTAGTGTGTGACTTTAAGGGTATAGCTGACAAAATTGAATATGAAAATCACCATTGTCATTCATATTTGTGGAGCATGCTTCTCTATACAGTACTCATAGTTCATTGGACCATGCCTTATAGGTAAGATGTATATTCTCATTCTCATTTTAACGAGGACTCAGAGGTTCAAAATGATTAAGGAACTTACCTAAGGCTACAGAGTTAGTAAGGGGCAGGCAACCATCGGGATCTTCTGACTTCTGTCCCTGACCTTGGGTAAGTCTCTCCTCACACACACTCACAGAAAGTCACGTCGGAGGAGGGAAGGGGGTGGCAGGGGCGGGGGAAGAGAGGCTGTGGTTTGTACCCTGGCCCAGCCGCATTTCCAGATGAGTGTTGGACCGGGCTACTCTGCGCACGCGCGCTTGCTCTCCGCATGGGGCGCGCTATCCTTTCCCTTGGCCTTGCCTAGGTTTTATTGAGCGAAAAGGCCACGTTACTGCTTCTTCCCTAAAGAGGTATGATGAGTTCACCTTCTGCCTTCAAATCGATCTCTGTGGAGGCCTGCCTCCCACCATCGGCTCCGCTTTTCCAATCCTCCCGCCCGTCTTAAGGGCTACAGAGCAGGGGATGAGAACTTTCGCTGGGTCCAGGAAGCTTGTGGCTGGGAGGGAACCCAGGGCTGCAAGTGACTGCACCTGCGGGGCGGAAGGAGCGGGGCCTGGAAGGCCGCAACATTCTCTTACGGGTTCATCCCCGTTGTCTGAGCCGAGAACCTGCATCCTAAACCCTCCTTTTAGCTATTAGCTGCACTGCCTGCCTCCTGCGTGGCTGCTGCTGCCACAAATGGCCCCTGGCTTAGAAATGCTACATATGCTCCTCCTAATTAATATGTGACACAGCGTCTCACAGCCACCGCGGCAGCAGTCTCGGGCTGTCTCTCCTAGACTGAAAGGCAGATGACAAGTGAGCTTTTTTGTCTTTCATATGTCTCTAGACTGTGACATGCCCCAGCGGACAATCCAGGCAGCTATGGGTCTCTCCCTTCAGTGAGATGTGACATATGCCTGGAAAATGAGATGGCTGCCTCTTCATTTCAAAAGCGTGCTTCGTACCGTGTCCAGGCATAGCTACCGGGTGGCTGGCTCACTTTGTCTGATGGGCGTACAAAGGTGAGGCATATGTCCCAAAGCTGACCCTAGAGCAGCAGCCCTTCTCAGGGGGATAAAGATCTGTGCCTCCTGGTCTCAACTTGACTCTGAATTTATCCTGTAGCCAGCCTTAAGCAAGCTGTCAAACCTCTGTATATATCTCTGCTTCCTCTATTGTAAAATAACAGTTCTGGATTTTGTTTATAGTCCTGGAGAAGAGTTAATAACATGAGGTGTGATACACAGAAATAAATATTAATTGAAGCTGACAATGATGATGGCTTTGCAAATATAAAAGTGCTGTAGGAAAAATCTTGTCTGATTCTTCTGAATTCTATTTCCATAAAGCTAGGCTGGGCTCCCAGATAACATTATGGAATGATTACACAAAACGACTGATATTTCCAATTTACTCTTTTAGCTCATACTGCTTTGTATTTAGGCAGCTGTCTAAGGGGACACCATCAAAATGCCATTAGTCACCATGGGGAAAAGGTGTTCATAAGCGAGGGCATGCCATTAATCTACAGCATCAGTGTTATGGGCTTATCACCATGGCACACCAAGTGGGAGGTCAGAGGAATGGGCTTCATCTCACTGCAGAATGTAGTGGATCAAAAATGGACCAAGAGCTTCCCAGCATAAGAGTCTAGTAAACTCCAGAAGCTCAATGTCAGATTCAGACGAATTAAGGCAGAGCTATGCTCTTTGAGGAGAGACACATAAAAAAAAGTTCAAAATTCTTTTGTCCCCAAGTCTTCTTAAAGTTCAAGAAAAATCTCTTCCCGCTGAATTTAAATTAAGGCCTTATTTCCAAGGCATTCAATACTCCTTTATTGAGTACATCCTACGCACTGTGGGCACTTCTGTCCTCAACACTGGAGATGTTGCGAGTGAGAAGACACAATGCCTGCATTCAAGGAGCTTATAGTCCATTCAAGAAGCCAGACAAGAGATAAACAATCTTAGCACAGACTGTCACATGGTCTGGAGAAGTAAGCCCAGGGTGGTGAGGGAGACAGAAGGGGAATCTGGGTGCAGCTGGAATTTAGGCCATCTGCCTAAAGATGGCCAATCAGCTCCTTCTGGGTAAAGAGGCTGATCAGCTCCGTGTGGTTAACTTCTCTCTCTCCTTCCCGAGAGAGAGGAGACAGAGGCCTGGGGGAAAGAGAATTGATTACAATCAGTGACTGTAATGGAAGAAAACTGCGTACAAACCCATGATGATGTAGAAAGGGGAGAACTGCCTTCAGAGAAGATTCTTTTAACAAATCTTATGGAAGAACAAATGGTTGATGGAGGAGCAGTGCTGGGGAAGCAGGATGAAGCCGAAGCTGCCCAGATGGCCAGAAGGTGGGTAGAGAGAGAGGGAAGGAGGGGAGGCTAAGACTGAGAAGAGAGGCTCAGAAAGACTCTGACACTGGAACTCAAGCCTAGCAGAATTGAGAGATGGAGTAGGATAGGCCGGAGAACACAGGAGGAGTCATTGAAAACCTTTGAGAAAAACTCTTGATGGGATCACCCACCCATGCCAGTGTATTCAGCAGTTAAGTGTCCATCTCCAAAATAAATCAGGGTGTCCTTCAAAGCACTGAGTGGCCCCAGAGAGCAGACCTGCACCTTCTGGCACTTAGAAGTCCTTCTGAGTAGAGCGAGCTTTCTACTCCATCACTCTAATGCCATGGTTTTCCACAGTGAGTGATTTTGCCCCCCAGGACATTTGGGAGTGAGTAAAGACATTTTTGGTTGTCTGTGAGGACAGCAAACTTGGGGAAGGTGTTACTGGTGTGTGGAAGAGGCCAGAGGTGCTGCAAAACATCCTCCACCATGGAGGAGAGACTGGGACAACAAATAATTATCTAGCCCCAGATGTCAATAATGCTGAGGTTAAGGAACTCTAACATAAAGTTCTCTAGTTTACAAACCCCACCCCCACAAACTCCAAACAGTGCTCCACAGCCATTTCAGCAATGTCACGTCTCAGTCATCCAGGATCTACTTAACCAAGTGCCTGGCCCCGCTGGATGCTGTAAGACGGGGGTCCCCAACCCCCAGGACCACAGACTGGTATCTGTTATCTGCTATGCACCAGGCTGCATAGCAGGAGGTGAGTGTGGGCCAGCCAGCACGACCGCCTGAGCTCCACCTCCTGTCAGATCAGCGGCGGCATTAGGCCCTCATAGGAGCATGAACCATACTGTGAACTGCACGCGTGAGGGATCTCGGTGGCTAAGATTCTGAACCATTCTACAGCATTACACTGATGCTGTAGATTAATGGCATGTTCTTTATGACAATCTAATGCCTGGAAATGTGTCACTGTCTCCTACCACCCCCCAGATGGGACCGTCTAGTTGCAGGAAAACAAGCCGGGGGCTCCCACTGATTCTGCATTATAGTGAGTTGTATAATTATTTCATTACATATTATAATGTAATAACAATAGAAATAACGCACACGATACATGTAATGGGCTTGAATCATCCTGAAACCATCCCCACGCCCCGCTGGTCCATGGAAAAACTGTCTTGCATGAAACCAGTCCCTGGTGCCAAAAAGGTTGGGGACCGCTACTGTAAGAGATGCTTTACGGCAGATCCATGACATGGTCACTGGGGACATGGAAAGAGAAAGGGTGTTTCCGTGTTGCTTTGAGAAACTCTGAGGCAATGCAACCAAAATTTTGAAAAGAAGAAGAAAAAGAAAGCATGTGAATTAGGAAAGAGCAAACAGCTTCGGTACATTCTATTGGGGAAAATGGCTTTTCAGGGTTGACCGCAGTATGTATCGATGGCCAGCAGAGGGCAGAGGGGGCAAAAGAGCAGGACAGGGGGAATTTCTGCCCTTCACGGAGGCAATTCCAGTAAGAATACATGATTGTAAGTCAGGAGTCAACAGGAATTAAAAGCATGAAATAGAGAAGGTAAGTAGTTCACCGACTCCAAGACAAGGTAGGTTTCACACAGTTGGGAGTCGAGGCCGCGGAAGAACTAGTGAACCCAGGGCACCAAGGCTGGGGGTGAGGGGCCAGAGTGGGCATGGGGCTTGGGTGGGAGAGCCCAATTCATTGCCAGATGCTGTGCTCACCATACACAGGGAGAACAGGCCTCAGAAACACCTTTAGTGTTTGGCCCTGCCTGCTCTCAGCCTCCACTTTGCTTTTTATAGGCCCAGTGCCTGGTATGACCATCAGAGGAAGCCGAAAAGCCTACCTGCAGACCATGCAATGATGTGGGTGGATTTCGAAGAGGTAGATTCTGCTGGTGGGGAAAGATGAAATCTGGCTTTGGTTGGTAGCAGGCTATTCTATATGTGAGTTTCTGTCAGCCAGTTCCATGGTGGCCCTGCAAACCCAGCATTACACTCTAGTGTGGTTTGATTGCATAAACCTCCTTGAAAAGTCGTTCTATAGGCACTTACTGTTTGTAAAAATAAAATGTATTAGTCTGGGTTCTCTAGAGGTACAGAACTAATAGGATAGATGTATATATGAAGGGGAGTTTATTAAGGAGTACTGACTCACATGATCACAAGGTGAAGTCCCACAATAGGCCATCTGCAAGCTGAGGAGCAATGAAGCCAGTTTGAGTCCCAAAACCTCAAAGGCAGGGAAGCTGACAGTGCAGCTTTCAGTCTGTGGCCGAAGGCCTGAGAGTCCCTGGCAAACCACTGGTGTAAGTCCAAGAGTCCAAAAGCTGAAGAACTTGGAGTTTGATGTTTGAGGGCAGGAAGCATCCAGCATGGGAGAAAGAAGATAGGCGGAAGACTCAGCAAGTCTGCTTTATTCTAGCCATGCTGGCAGCTGATTAGATGGTGCCCACCCACACTGAGGGTGGGTCTGCCTCTCCCAGTCCACTACCTCAAACGTTCATCTCCTTTGGCAACACCCTCACAGACACACCCCGGAACAATACTTTACATCCTTCAATCCAATCAAGTTGACACTTAATATTAACCATCAAAGAAGAGTTAAGACATCTCTAGGGGAGTTTTCAGGGAAGACCTGGAAATATTCTGGTGTCCAATAAAGGTAAAATTCTCATCAGAATCAACACACAGGGCCATCTTTCCAGGCTCATTTTTATCATCACTGATGATAGTTACTCATTCTCCAAGTTTATTTCATGAATGTCTGTAATAGAATCCAGTCTAAACATCTCAGAAATCTCATTTATTAAGAACATATTTCTAGCAAAGTGAGCCATGAGGAAAAGGTTTAATGTCCTAGATTTCGGGCTGGAGATGATATAACCTATACCATGCTTATAGAATATAAAATGCTGGCCTAGTCTAGAAACCCAATAAAACTGCAACACAAAATTCAGACCACAAGTGTGGAATATTCTGATTTATTTGCTGTTTTAAAAAACCCTTTTTGCCTGATACCTATCAAAACCAAAAATAATCCTCTCATACCACACAAGCGGGGAAAGGAACCACACATTATTTAAGAGCTAGGCACTGTCATAAGTACTTATTTGTCCTGACATTTAATCCTCAGAATAGCCAACTGAATTAGTATTATTATGCCATCTTATAGATGAAGAAACCAATATTCTAAGACATCACTGTAATAATCGAACAATTTTTTTTTAAAGTGTCTTCTGTATCAGGAATTGAGCTATATTCCGGAGAAAAACAGATAGAATGACAGTGTCTCCCCCGTCTGTGGGATGTAGATATGTACACTGACAATTACATACTAGAAATCCTATAATGGAACTGGGAACACCTGGGATCTGCCTGAGTCAGGGACAATTTCATAGAGAGGTGACTCCAGCTGATTCCTAAAAGAATAGAGATTTTCCACTTTTCCGGTCTACTTGATGCTGTGATCTTATACTGTTGCAAAGTGGTATCTCCAATTTCCATGGAAACTCCCTGCAGGCTAATTAGAATCCAATTTTTAAATGTAAAATAGGTACAGCTTGATATTCTCTGATGCACGCCAGTGTCTACTTCCTGCTGGCAGAGTTCTGTGGCTTGTCAAGAACCTTTTGGGGATCCTTGGGATGGGACAAGACTGATAAAATAACTCACCAGTTGGAGGTCACCACTCTCCTCTTATCTAGCAATGGCATTCAATTGCTAGATAAGACACAAGTTGATAAGACTCAATTGCTCCATGCAGCCCACCTGAAATGCCACATGGGGTGATTGAACCACATGTCTCTTCTACCTGCCCTAAACTGCTACCACTTCCACCTGCCCTAAACTGCTACTACAGGGGCTAAAGTGCCCTCTGCCCTTCACTGGTGGTTCTCAGAGCAGCTCTGGCCAGCTCACCAGTGGCCCTGCCTGAGACTTCTTAGTGGAGTCCCACATCTAGAGGAAGTCAAGGAAAAGAGGCCCGCATTAGTGGATAATTGTGCTCGTCTGTGATTGGTAGAACCTCTCTAAGATTTTTCCAGTGTCGATATTCCCTTTGAAACATCATTAAAGCTAAATGGAAAAGTCAGCCCTGGATGTGAGGAAGCAGATTTGAGTCCTGTGTGTTATATGGTGACAACTGCAGCCATCACAGGGCTGGCTCACCATCGTATTATTAACCAGAAGAATATTTATTATCACATCACAGGTCAAAGAATATCAAAGCATACTTCTCTCATTCCACTGAATTACTTTGTATAAAATGTTAGTTCATAATACGTGCTGTAATTTTCTTTAAAAACTTTTTTTTAAAATCAAGTTTTGTCAGCTATAAGAAGTGCATGGACAGCAGCTAGGTGCTTAAGGCAGCTTGTGGGCTCTGGCTCAAAAGAAATAAGAAAAAGCAAAAACCCCTTTGACTTGCCTGGAGACCTTACAGAATATTAACATGGAGGGTTCATAACAGGCAATATAGTTCATTTTAATTAGGATCCCACAACCCTAGAAATTAAGTTAGAGGAGATCTATTAGGTCATCTGGCCTATCGCCTTCCCCATCCCCTGTTCAATGCAGGATTGTTCCCTGGGGTCTGCTCACAAATGCATGGTTCAGTCTAAATTTAAATGACTGCAACTATGAGGTTTACGTCATCTCCCTTGGGGATGACTATTACATAGTCTAATGGATTTCACCATGATTATTTTTCCCTCCAGAGATTCTGCCCAAATTTCTTTTTGCTTGAATTTGACTCATTTTTCCTCATTATATACCTCAGGTTCGGAAAAATCACAAAAATGACAGTGAGAATGACCAAGTCTCTATTTCCTACTCTTTAGCAATAAGGATGGAAGTCGCCCCAGTTGGCTTTCTCAGTTTCACATTTTGTGGGTAAGCTGGAACACTACTAACCCTTCTTACTCTTAGAAGACACTCACCATTCCTCTTAAAAGAATCCACAAAATCACCAGCGTGAGGGCAGGTTTGAGTTTCAGTGGTGGTGGTGGTGCATTTGACACGATTCATTCCTCCCTGCCTTGTCTGATCAACCATGTAACCAATGATATATATGCCAAGATTTGTGATGTTGTTTGTGTCAGCAGAACAGAGGAAATCATTCTGGCTTTTGGGGAATGGTACCTATGACTTTACCATCATTGGCACCATGTAAGCTACCAGCCAAGCCACCCAGTCCCTATTACATTTCTCAGTGACACTCAAGGAATCTTACAACTTCAAGTTGACTAGGTGAAGAGATTTGGATCCTCTTTATGTCATCGATTTCACATATGTGCACACATGTGTACAGAGAGAAACAACACCACCAGGAGAGGGAAACGAAGGAGAAATAGCAACAGGGCTGCAAAAGAAAACACACCCCATATTCACAATCCCCTATTTATAAAGGAGAATTGAGTCCCATGCATGGTGAGACTGTGACTCATTAGAACACCTTAATTAAAGAGGAAAGCCTCCCTGGTGATTTTATTTCCTTGGGTTTGTTTTTGGTTGTTATTGCTAAATATGAGAAAGACAGCGATGCCCTGCTTGGAGAGAGGATCATTCTTTTGAGCAGGACACGAAGCTGGAAAAACACTAATGAATTCAGAGCACAGTCAGGGCTGAATTGCAACTCCTTGCTGTCCCACAAGCAATCGTCCCTAAGTACAATTACCCTGAATTATTACACTGGATGGCAACTCAGGCTGAGTGAGATGGATGGGAAGGAAATGACTCCTAAATTGTGATTTAATGATATAAAGGGCACAGCGTATATGTGGCTGCACCTCTATTTCCAGGGACAAGTCCATTCATTCTTTCATTCTTTCCGTTCTACTCTTCTGGGGCCAGGCACTGTGCTAAGTACTAGGAATAGTTGTCCAGGGCTGTTGAAAGAGGGTGGCAGGCCATACATCAGTACTTTAACAGCATATAGTTATACTTTCATCTTTCTTTGTATTGGAAGTAAAGGACAATTTAGAATCTTTTAAAATGGATTACAAAATTATGTAAATACATACAGCGTGAGAGAAAATAACATAAACACTTGTCTGCCCACCATCTAACTTTATTGAATCTTAACATTTTGATGTATTTGCTTTAGATTTTGTAAAATAACAAAACATTGTAACATAATTGAAGCCTCCTATATGCTGCTCCTCTAAGCCACCCTACAGGTAACCATCATGTTAAATTTTATGTTTACCATTCCTATTCATGCTTTATACTAATCTTCACATATGTGTCTTATGTGTGAATCCATAAATAACAAATAGACTGTTTTATATGCTTTTAAACTTTATACAAAAGGTGTCCTATTATACCTATTTTTCTGTAATTTGTTTTTTTTAAATTCGTTGTTTTTGAGATTTACCCATGTTAATGATACATGTAATTCATTCATTCATTTCAGTTCTTACACAAAATTTCATGATATGACTATAGCACAGCTTATTTGTCTACTTTTTATGGTCAGTTAATTTCCTGGTTTTGTTCTATTACTAATAATGTTGTAGTCAACATTCTTCTATACACCTTCTCTGCAGATGTGACAGAGTTTCATGAGATTATATGCCCAGGGGTGGAATCTCTGGCTCAAAGTGATTATAAGTAGGTTCAAAGTAATGTGGAAGAATTCTCACCTATCTAGATTCTTGCTTATACTTTTCAATTCTCAGTTAACTTTATGAGTGAGTAATGGTGTTTTATTGTGGTTGTAATTGTAGTTTATTAGTTACTGGGGACCTTGAGCATCTTTTCATGTATTTACTGACAATTAACAACTATTAAACATTAACTATGTTTTGCCTATTTTCTTTTTTTTCATTATTGAGTTGTTTTCTTTAAAATCCAGATTCTAGGGCTCTATCAAGTATTTGTATTTCCTATCCTTTCTCCTAGTCTTGGGCTTACCTTTAATCTTTGTTTATGGTGTCTTTCATTAAAAAGAAATTTTAAACATAACTTTCATGCAATCAGATTTGTCACAATTTTCCTTTATGGTTTTTGTTTTTTTTATGTTATCTAAGGAATCTTTTCCTAGCCCTTAAGTCCAAGATACTTTCCTATATATTTTTTTCTAAAGTATATTTTTGCTTTTCACATAGTGTATTAAATTTAATGCACCTGGAGTTGATTTTGTGTGTGTGTAATGTGTTTCAAGTCTTCTCCATATGGATAACCAAGTCTATTTGTCTATTTTTCTATTCCTACATTGGTACCATCCGCCTTGATTGCTGAAACTATGTGATGGTTAACTTTATGAATCACCTTGACTGGGCTAAGGAATGGCCAGATAGGTGGTAAAACATTATTTCTGAGTGTGCCTGGGAAGATTTCCTGAAGAGATTAACATTTGAATCAGTAGACCAAGTAAACAAGATTGCCCTCACCTATGTCAGGGGGCCTCATCCAATCTGTTGAGGGCCTGAATAGACCAAAAACACAGAGAAAGGACAAATTTGCTCTGCTGAGCTGGCACCTCCATCTTGTCCTGCCCTTGGACATCTGCATTCCTGGGTCTCAGGCCTTCAGATTTGGACTGGAGCTACACCGCCAGCTTCCCTGGGCTCCCAGCTTGTGGGCAATAGATTATGGGACTTCTCAGCCTTCATAACCCCATAAGCCAATTCCTCATAATAAATCCCTTTCCATATATCTTGATATATCTTGTTGGTTCTATTTCTCTGGGGAACCCTAATACAAACACTATAAAAAGTCTTGATGCCTGGTGAGGTAAGTCTCCACTTTGTTCTTTTCCAACCCTGCCTTTGTCCATTGCTCTTCCATATAAAATTTTAGGTCAGCTTGTCTAATGCCATGAGGAAATCAATACACTAGTCCCAAAACCCTAGACCGTTAAGCTGGGTCATCTTTGCTCTGACTATGAGGACTGTACTGAGGCACTAGAGAAATGCAGGCATACACTAAGTGCTTTATAAACAGTGACTCATTTAAACCTTACAAGAATGCTATGAGGTAGGTACTAGTTTTTATTCTCCTTGTTCTGGTTGAAGGAACTGGAGATTGATGGACTCAGGTAATTTGGCCAAGATCTCAGGGTTATTAAGAGGCATAGCCAGAGCACAAAGGCTTAAATCCATTCTAATCATATGCCAGCACTTACCTGGATATCCAAAACCTTAAAAACATATTTTGTACTTACTGATAAGGCAAGCAATTTAAAATCATTATCCTCTTCACTATACCAAGGAAGAAACTAAAACACAGACAAGGTACATGCTTTGTCTAATACCCTATACAATGTTCACTGCAGAATAGAACTTACGTCCCTTGATCTTCCCTGTATGAAAACTCCTTCTTCCACTCCCATCCCCACACCTGCCCGTTAGCTCTTGCTCCTATGCCCATCCAGGCCAGGCACCTGGAATACGCAACCATGAGGCTGCCGTGACATCCTGGTCTCTGAACACTCCATGGTGCTGAGCAAGTGAAAACCAACTCTAAAGATGAAGTGGTTTCTTCAGCCTCTGGCCTCTGGGCTGCTTCCTTTTGAAGAACTAGTAGTGGTATGGGGAGTATAGATCAACACACCAGAGAGCTCTCCTACCTATGACAACATTTACCTAACATCAGGACATGCGCATTTTCTAGGAAATGTGTGGAAAAGGCTGTAAATGCTGGCAACAATGAAGGCAAATCTGCAGGAGCAGATTACATGGAATGTAATTAGATAAGAAAACATTGGTTAGGGGCTGTCAAGGGAGCCAAAGAGAAAACATTGGTTAGGGGCTGTCAAGGGAGCCAAAGAGAAAAGCAAAATAGATAACATTTTGAGAATAACAAAACAGATACCCATCGGCCCAGACTGGTGGTTGGAGGACAGACACTGTCATTAGCAGCTTTCAGTATATATCTTAACTGGGCCACCAAGGTGTTCAGTGACTTTGAGCAAGTCATTCCAGACAGCCTGGATGTTTCAGCTCTCGTACCAGTGATAGGAGGCCCCCAGAGGGCTTCACTAAGGGAAAGGAATTGCTCCGGTCTGGAAGAAAGAGTGCAAGCCTGTTGGTGGGCTCTTGTCCTGCTAGGAATGGGGGGACACCTCATTTTTCTGCAGGCTGGGGGTGAAGAACTGGAGGTCAGTGGGAAATAGTCACAAAATAAGGTACATTTACTCTGGACTCCTTCAAGGGCAGCTTATGTGCTGGGAGCTTGATCTGTTCCTGCTTTTCTCTCTACTCTCCTGTATTGCAAAACAGCTACAGCAAATCATGTAATTTCTCCACATGTCAGTCCTTCACGTCTAAGGTAGGAATATAGTATGGCCAGCATAAAAAGGGGTAACAGACATGAAGGTTAATGCGAGGTACTGTTATGTCAGCACCCCTAAAGCCATTAGAGGAAAATTAGGATGGGAGGTCGGATTAGACGAGGGTTCCCAAGTGGTCATGGCTCTTCCTGCACAGCTACAGGGACGGGAGAAATACAGCGAGAGCCCCGTGCCTCAGAGGAATTGCAGTGCTGGCCAGAGGCTCCAGGAAGGAGCCCAGCCCAGCCCAGCCCTGCCCTCTGGACTGAGAATGTTTCGCACCGGTTTTGATATTAATGAAGTAATTATTGTGCAAATGTATGCACCTGTGCCTTATTCTCAGCTTCTCTGCATTCCTTCTCCAAGCCTTGTGGTTCCCTCTGCCTTTACCTTCCTCTAGCAGGAGGGGACTTACGAGATAGGATCCTTTCCCTCAAGGACATTTCTCACTAGTAATGGGGATCACACCCACACATGCACATGCATAAAATCTAACCAGACAACCCAGAGTGAGATGTCTGATAGGCGGCACAAACCAAGTGATCTGGGCCTGAGGAGGGGAGGAGGGCAGGGGCAGCACCTGCGGAAGAAAGGGCCTTTAAGCCTTGAAGAGTGAGAATTCAGAGAGGAAAATGAGAGACACAGACCCAAGAAACAACTAGAACACAGAGTTCATAAAGAAGAGAGGTAAGACTAGAAATAAGTTAGAAGGGGGCCGGGCATGGTGGCTCACGCCTGTAATCCCAGCACTTTGGGAGGCCGAGGCAGGCGGATCACAAGGTCAGGAGATCGAGACTACCCTGGCTAACACGGTGAAACCCTGTCTCTACTAAAAATACAAAAAATTAGCCGGGTGTGGTGGCATGTGCCTGTAGTCCCAGCTACTCAGGAGGCTGAGGCAGGAGACTCACTTCAACCCAGGAGGCAGAAGTTGCAGGCAGCCAAGATAGCACCACTGCATTCCAGCCTGGGTGACAGAGTGAGACTGCGTCTCAAAAAGAAAAGAAAAGAAAAGAAAAATGTTAGAAGGGAGTGCTTCCATGATGGATTGAAGACTCCGGTTTTATGAGATTGATCATAAGGAGTCATTGCAAAATCTTAGCAAAGGGAAGTCACACAATTACAGCATGTTTGCTGAGGGACTGAGGAAGATGGAAAGCCATCACCTCCTCTACCCTCCATCAGGGGAGACTGTCAAATGAATAGAAGCTTTAAAATACATACTTCGTAGGAGACTAGGGCGAAAAGGGATTACGACTGTGGAAGGACGGCTAGTGTGTCTGAAGTTACTCTGTGGTGGGAGGCTGGTGTGGAGCCAACTGGGAGGAGGGAAAAGGGAGCTGGGGGAAACACCCGGGAGACTCAACCTCACAGACCCAAGGAGGCCACCTAGGGGAGGGAAGATGGGCCTGAAAGTGAAAGGCCAGACTTAAGTCCTAGCTCTGCCCTTTCCGGCAGGGAGGCCTCAGGCAAGTCCTGAAACCTGTGGGAGGCTTGACTTCCTCATTCCTAAGATGGCAGTCATGGTCCCTGTTTCAAAAGCTGCTGAGGTAAAAATAAATGAGGTCACATGCACGAAATCATTTGACAAATGCCAGGTTATCTGAGAAATAGTAGAAGTGGTGTTTTAATTATTTTTGACGTGTGGGTGGGGCGAGGGGATGAGGTGGGACATGCTTGCTGAGAACACTTGACATGCAGGGCAGCCCAGCCTTGGTCCATCTTGCATAAGGTTGCAAAGCTTCTTGGGATAGGGTGACTGGAAGGAGGGTGTGTGGGTCACAGCCCCTTCCACAGGGAGCTCTTCCCTCCCTTGTGAATAGGAGATAGGCGATACCAATGAAGCATTGACGCCAATGAAGCGGGAGAGAAGTGGAGAGCTAGGTGATAGTTGCTTGGTGGCAGGGAGGGCCTATTGAATGTGGTGCTTTGAGGAACCCCTTGTCGTCGTGCTCCACCCCTGAGAAAAATTTACTGCAGGTCTTGAAACCTTAACATTAGGGAGGTTGCAAAAATGACAAGCCAAGGCCAGGGGGCAATAATTTGGTGCCTCTAGGTGAGGATTTCTGGGCAACCTGGATAACATCTGGCCTCACAGCTTCTACCCCCACCCCCCCAAAAAAACGACTTTCTCTTTTTCTCTTCTTTTTCTTTTCTGTTTTTTTAATGGGGTCTCACTCCATCCCCCAGGCTACAGTGCCCTGGCACCATCATGGCTTACTGCAGCCTTGACCTCTTGGCATAAACCTACTTTCAAAAAAGGAGTTTGAGTTCAGCAGAGAACACAGGAAATGAAAATGATAAATGTATAGTGGGGTTCCAAAACAAAGACCGTTCCACATAGCTTGCCTGCCCTCAGATACTGAGTAACTGACATGGCATCCCCAAATTCTGGAGGATTCCACTGTGCGTGTGAAGCAGCAGATTTCTAACCAGTGACCCGGCTTTTGCCCCACATCAGCATCTCCTAAAAGGGGAAGCATCAGTTAGCAGGCACTTAGTTTAGGTAATTGTCCTTCAAAGCTGTCTGATTCTTCATGGGACATTGATGTGGAGATGCCTTTTAGATGGATAAAAATTCCTTTGAAGCCCAAAAGGATGACCTGAAGTTGTATCAGACTAGAGAGTCCAAAATTAGTGAATGATGCTGAAGTATAAAAATCCCAGCTCCAGGAGTTTAACTTTGTATACCATGAATATTCTCTAATATGAACAAAGTTCATAATTTGTATACCTATATGCATACTAGTATTATCTGTGTGCAAATGAAAGCTTTCTCTTACTTAGGAATAAACTACCTTTGGGAGGCTGAGGCAGGAGGATCACTTGAAGCCAGGAGTTCAGGACCAGCCCAGGCAACAAAGTGAGACCCCGTCTTCACAAAAAATTTAAAAATTAGCTGAGTGTGGTGGCTTGCACCTGCAGTCCCAGCTATTCAGGAGGCTGTGGCAGGAGGACTGCTTGACCCCAGGAGGTCGAGGCTACAGTGAGCTACAATGGCACCACTTCGCTCCAGGCTGGGTGACAGAGCAAGACCCTGTCTCTAAAAAAGAAAAGAATAACTACCATGCCTACCATACAATGGTTAATCAAGGATTGAAAGGGGCTGATGAACATTGAAATTACAAACTGAAAAATGTAAATTAAAAGCAATGCCAGAGGCCAAAGGATGTAAAAGGTAAACATGAAAGTAGATATTGAGGTTAATTAGATTTGACTGCTTCCAAGAAATCAGCACATGCCTCGTGATAACCGATAGCCTTAGACTGGAAATCTGTGTATTAGCAAAATTGCTCAAAGGCCTGGTTTGGCCCCTTTTTGAGTAAGGCAGTGGACAGATTACTGGTGGTCAGGAGACTCCATGGTAAACTGACTGCCTCTCAGTTCTGCCCTTAACTAGCTGGCAAATACTCCCCCAGCCCCGACCCGTTTGCCACCTCAACTGCCTTTGCATCTGTCAAATGGTGATAGTCATGCCTAACCTGCCTCCTAATGGAGAAAGTGAGAAAGAGATGCCTTGTTTTTACAAAACTAGCAAAAACTAGAAATCACTAGTAATCACGTAAGGCTGACAGAGCATTTTCAATCAAGGTCATTTGATTCTCACAATAAGATAGTGGGTAAAACCCTATCAGATGCTAGACTCCCTTTGTATAACAATATCTATATTCCCTGCTTACTGTTAGAAATGAAATTGACAGATACTACAACTTCAATACACACAAGAAGTTTTTTTAAAAAAGATAATTATCTTTAATAAAAGGAATGTCATTCAATACTTTATAACACGGTCATAAGTGTGGATTCAGGAATCCAACTCAGTTATTTTACTGCCAATGCCATGATTTTTTCAGAATCCTTGAAGATATATTTTTGAATTGAAGGAAATTAAAATTAATATTTAGGAATTTCTTAATGCTACCAAATTTTTTTCTTCTCAGAAAATAGAAAAATACTGCTTTAAAAAGAAAAAACCCTCAGTATTCTTTTCTATCAAGACTAGCCTTGCTGTATTGGTCAGCTTTACTGTGGTAATGAATAACCTCCAATTCTCTGTGGCTTACAGCAACATTTGCTATTCACTCATGTTACTGAAAGCTGTGGGTTGGCTGAAGCACTGCTCCAGACTGTGGCTCAGCTCCAAGCTGTAAATCAGCTGCTAGCTCCATGTGTCCTTTTCCTTCTGGGATCCAGGCTGAAGGATCATAGGATGTGCTATTCCCACAGCAGAATGTGAAAGCGCCAGAGAGGTGGCGACAACTTATGATGCCTCTTAAAAACTTCTGCTTGAATGATCTGCACATGGTCACATGGCAAAGGTCAGAGACATGCAATCCTCTTAGAGGGAAGGGGAGGTGCACAACTGCAAAGCACACAGCAATCTACCACAGCTGACCTCAGATTCATTTTGGTGCTACAAGCAATCCTGCTAATAGACCTGAGTTGGCACATAGAAAAACTTGCTTGCCATCTTTCCTGAGATCAGGGGTTGCAAATTCAACCACTAATGGGAAATGGTAAGAACCATGGTTAAGAGGCCATACTTCATTTGAAGGAGTAGCCACTGTCATCCCCAGTAAGGAGTACAATGTGCAGATGAAAGTCTTCAAATCTCTCAGGAGAAGTCAGAAAATCTTATGTTTAAAGGAAGAAATGAGGCTGGGCACAGTGGCTCACACCTGTAATCCCAGCACTTTGGGAGGCTGAGGCTTGAGGTCAGGAGTTTGAGACCAGCCTGGCCAACATGGTGAAACACCATCTGTACTAAAAATACAAAAATTAGCCAGGCCTGGTGGTGCATGCCTGTAATCCCAGCTACTCAGAAGGCTGAGACACGAGAATCACTTGAACCTGGGAGGTGGAGAGTGCAGTGAGCTGAGAACATGCCACTGCACACCAGCCTGGGCAACAGAGTGAAACTCTGTCTCAAAAAATAATAATAATAATAATAAATAAAAAAGAAGAAATTACGTTCAGTAAAAGTGGAACTTGAGGAGAAATGCATGAAAACAAACGAAAAAGGTCCTTTATACTAACAAAAGGAATAATCTAGGTAGTATAACAGTTTCAAATCTTTGTGTGCAAAATAGCACATCAAATATGAAAAAAAAAAACAGTTTTAGGTAAAACCTTCTGATTTTACAATTTTTGCAACTATTTTCACTAAAAAACAACAACAACAAATTTGGACCACAACTTAAAAAGTTTTTATCCTCTTCTTTAGGGAAACACTTGAGATATGGCACACTGGGCAGTGGCATAGCTGTCTTAAGGAGGGAATTAACAGACTTTTTTCTCATGTGTTTTCATGACTCAGACAGTCAGTGCTCACCTGGCCCAGAGCCCCTGGACTCCATTAATTGACTCAGGACTCAGTCCTGGGCTCACTCATGGCCTCTAGTTTTTCTTTCCTGGGCTTGGCTCTCTGAGCTATGCCATCTCCCAAGAGAAGCCTTTCAGGCTGATTGACTTAAAAATTAGAGCTCAGATGGCAAAAGAAGAGGGAAATAATAGGGAAAGAGATTGCCCTCATTTGCCTCTTTAAATTTTAATATGCAGTGTGATTTGTTAACATGGAGGAGGTCCCGAGGTACTGAGGGGCATCAATAATTCAGCAGAGGCTGTCAGGCTGCAAATAGCCCCACGGTGCCCAGCTGAGGCTCCTGGTTGTGACATGGGCTACTCTTTTGAGCTCTAAGAGAGTCAGGTTTCTGTTACCCAGCCCATTTCAGACCCGTCTTTCCTCTGCTCGCAATTCCTAACAGAACTGGAAACCACGTAGGGAATGTAGGGGCTAGCAGTCCACAATGCTCAGCTGATTACAGGTTAAACACCAAAGTTCCTGGAGGAAAATGGTGCTCAGGAGCTGCTGCCTCGGTAGGACCTTGAGTGTTAGTGCTTCCTCCCTGTCAGGTGCACCTGATGCCCAGGATATAGTAAAGGATCGTTCCCTTCCACCACCATCCCCAAACAAATGTTACTACTTTCTGTTTGCCACATCTTGTTTCTGTCCTTCAAAAACAAACTCAAAATTCACCTGAACTTATTTATTTACTTTCCCAGATGATGCTGCCCTCAACGCTCAGCTGATTACAGGCTAAACACTAAAGTTCCCAGAGGAAAACAGTGGACTCGGGAGCTGCTGCCTCAGTAGGATCTTGAGTGTTAGTGCTTCCTACCTATCAGATGTACCTAATGCCCAGGATTTAATAAAGGATCGTTCCCATTCCACCACCATCCCCAAACAAATGTCACTTCTTTCTGTTTGCCAGATCTTGTTTCTGTCCTTCTTCACAACCAAACTCAAAACTCTCTGAACCTTACTCTCCCGGATGCTGCTGCCCTCAGCTATGGGCAGAGGAGCACGGTGGTGGAGCCTGACTAAAATTTGGTCAAGGAAAGACTCTGTTACCACTCTCCTCTTTCAAGGTAGGCTTCGACTTTTGGACTTCTGTGTCCATTCTTGCATCATCCAGTTTCGGCAAGAATTCTGTCCAGTTGGTTTGGCCAGAATCTCCCACCCTCAGTATCTGATCATCCTCAATATCTGACCAAATTCTTCACCACTCCTATCATCCCCAGGTTATATCTGATTACCATGGCTTTCCTGCCCCTAACAAGAATCCTGTTGGGACAGTTTAGCAAAGTATCACCCTACCCTCTTAGTCATTCTCCATCTACTGACAGCCTCAACCCCCTTGGCTCTAAATTCCCCCTTTTTCTTATGTTCCGAGTTGAACCCAATCTGTCTCCCCTACTGCTAAATCCCACTGTGGTAGTCCCTACACCTGTCATGTTTGTCTTGAGTAAAATCTGCCTTACTGTCTTAACAAATGTCACGAACATGTTTTCCTTTAACAACAGGATCCAGATAAGATACTGGAAATCTTAGACCTTGAATCACATATATCCATACCTCCTCCCTCCAAGGTTTATGGCCTTGGGCAAGGTTCTGGTCATTTTTCTTATCTTTAAAACAGGGATAAAAAAAAATCTACCTCATTTAAGGATCAAATAAGAGAGCACCTGTAAATGTATTAAGATTATTATTATTAAAGCTTTCTGAATTGATTTCCAGTTCTGTCCTCTCTACTTAGCTGTTGATATTTTAGGCCAGATGCCCCGTTCGTAGGACTGTGCATCCTGATGCCACAGCACCAATGCTATGTTACTGTCTTTAGCCATGAGGAATAGAAATAGATGAAATTAATATCAACCAAATAGTACTAGGGGTTGCCTTGAGCCTTTGTCCTAGGAAAGTGGGTGATATCCAGACTCACAGTGTCAACACACTCAGCTTTCTTTGGAAGATCTGCCGAAGAATCCATGTCAGCACCAAAAGGAAGATGGCAGCAGGCAGATAGCAGTCATTTCCCATCGCCACTGCTGGGCACAGGCAGAGCTTTGGACCTACAGAGCTTCTTCACATAGCAGCACAGGCCAAATAACTGGGAGAGAGGAAGAGAGGAGCAAAGTTAACGCAGTGGGTTCTGCTTAATGTACCACATCGACTGGGACAGATTTCATAAAACATTAGCAGTTGAAGCTGTTAGCCAGCAGTGGGCCTGGGAAATGCCGTTCAATATATTTTTCCATTTCTAAGTGAAAGAGAGAGCTGAGAAAACAATACTGTGATGAGGAAAGGTTTGCTCCTGACAAAGGGCATGTTTTCTCTCCAGTGCTGTTCAGCCATTCACTTGGGAACAGAAAATAGAAGCAGAGCTGGAGATGAGGATGGAGTGGGCGGAAGAAGCACTTGTCCCTTAGAGCAAGGTGAAAATTACAGTGAGTCTATCGTTTGGATAATTTTCTCTTCTTTATTGTAATTTCCTTTGTCTAATGTAGGGCTTCAGTAAAGTATGAAGTCCCCATGTCAGCTTGATAAGTGGTGATTTGAAGACTAAAGGGATGGAGAAATATTGGAAAGTTTTATTTCCCCCCATTCACATGTTCACTGGCTCCTGGCTGAGGAAGCAGACGCTTGTCCTCAAGTGCAGGATATGCGGGTAGTGAATGGCTGGGAGATAGCTGATGGTCAATTGCAGAGTGTCAGTTAGAACTCTCAGGAAAGACTAAAATAAGTCCTGGTCTTTGCTAGCATGTATCATGGGAATGTAATAAAAAAGAATAAGAGGTTGGGAGGAGGAAAGGGGCGGGCAGATGAGCTGATGCTTAAGTTATACATTCATAGTTATATAAAGAAAACAAAAATATGAAAGATAAGTATAATTTGAATACACAATGATTTTCTACTTTAAATATAGTGACCGTTTCTTCTTCCTGGAAAGTTTTCTCTATTCAGAACTATCTCCACTCACCTGTCACAGTGCTTACAATTGCGGTGGATGTTTTTTAGTTTACAAAGAACTTCCACTTGGAACAATGCTACACATTGTTTTCAATTCACAACAAATATGAGTGATGGGAAACGCAGGCACTAATCTGCCAAAGCTGTCCAACGTGTCCATCTCCTCCCCACTGCTTCATTTGTTTTGGCCATCTCTTTCCCAGGCCAGTACAAGAGCCTCCTTGCCAGCCTCCCTGCCTCTCACTGTGCCCTCTTTTATCCTCTTCACAGAAATGTCAAAGTGATCTTTACTAAAGGCTAGTCCACATCTCACTCCCGTGCTTCAAACTTCAAAGGTATCCTAGTGTCCTCAGGAAAAAGGCCAAACAGAATGAAGGCACTGCAGTAGTCCTCGCCTACCTTTCCAGATTCATAACACACCACCATCATCACCCCTATTCGATGAACTCTCTCTTGCCTCCAAGCCTCTGTTCCTGCAGCTCCCTCTGACCAACGGACCCTTCTTATTCCCCTATCTCACCTGGACAACTCCTATAAAACCTCATGGTCTGGATGTGGGGTTCCATGGGGTTTCATGGGATTCCGGGCAAACCTCCATCACAGTATATTCCATTCTGTATGGTCATTGTAATGGCTGTTTAATTGTCCATATCTCCCATTAGACTGTATATTCCTTGAATATTGTGTTCATTTGTCTCTATAACATCTAGACATGACATAAAGTGGGTTCAAGGTAAAGAATTTTTGCTTGAATAAATTTGATAAGGAAACTAATCACTTTGATAAGATAACTAATCATCAAAGGAGTGTTGGGCTTACCCAAGGTCACTTAAGCTATTTATGACTCAGCTCAGGCTGGCATCTGCAGCATTTCTAGTTAAGACATTAGCTTTCTCTTCCTAACTAAGACACAAAAGCCTAGTTATGAAGTTTGTCTGTATAACAAAAGATAAAGGAGTTACTAGAGATGTGATGAGTTGAAAGAAAATATTTGCAATATATGTATATATATATCAGGCAAAGGACTAAGAGCCATACTATCTAAAGAGCACCTGTAAGTCAATAACAAAGATCACCAACCTTGCATAAAAAGAAGGAAAGATAAACATCCAATTTGTAAATAGGGAAATAAACACTAAAATGATCCCCAACTTCAGCAGCAAAGTAATAATAATTTTTTACCCATTAACTTACTAAAAATTAGAAAGACTGATAAAATCCAGAGCTGGTGAAGATAAGGGAAAATGGCCTTTATTTTTTACACTGGTGATAGAACTGTAAACTGAAAAACCTTCTCATGTGTGTGTGAAAGCCATAGCCATTTTCATTACTCATCACATTTTAAAAATACGCCTTCTCCAATCCCCAGTATGTTAGTTTCTGTGACTGCTATAACAAATGATTACCAATTTGGTGGCTTAAAACAATACAAGTATATTGTGTTATAGTTCTGTAGTTCAGAAGAATGAAATGAGTCTTCTTGAGCTAAAATCAAGGTGTTGGCAGGGTTATGTTCCTTTCTGGAGTCTCTAGGGGAGAACCTGTTTCCTTGTCCTTTCTAGCATCTACAGGCTGCACACATTTTTTGGCTCATGGCCCCTTCTTCCATCTTCAAAGCCAGCAACACCAGGCCTAGTCCTTCTCACTGTTCCATCTCCCTGGTTCTGTCTTTTCATTCCTTTTTCTACCTTTAAGGATGCTTATGATTCCATTGGGCCCACTTGGATAATCCAGGATAGTTTCCCTATTGTAAGGTCAGCTAAATAGGAGACTCCATTCCATCTGCAATGTTAATTTCCCTTTGCCGTGCAACCTACCATACTCACAGGTCCCAGGGATTAGGATGTAAACATTTTGGGGGAGCGGCATTTGTCTACCTATTACACCCAGCAATTCCAGCTGTGGGAATATATTCTACAGAAATAGACACACGTACCCAAAAATGTATGTCCAAATATTTTTTATTGCAGTAGTGTTCCCAATAGAAAATGAAAAGAAAGAAAAAAGAAAAGAAATTTTGAAATTATTCATTAAAAGTGGAATAATTACATAATCCTGTGTGAGTGTTAATTTTGTGTATCAACATGAATAGGTCAAAGGGTGTCCAGATATTTGGTCAAACATTATTCTGAGTGTTTCTGTGAGGCTATTACTGGATGAGATTCAAATTTACATTGGTAGAAGTAGTAAAACCAATTGTTTCCCATAATGTCAGTGGGCCTCATTCAATCAGTCGAAGGTCTGAATAGAGCAAAGCGTCTGACCCTCTCCTGAGTAAGAGAATTTTTCCTGCAGGATAGCCTTCAAACTGGGACATAAGCTTTCTTCCTGCCTTCAAACTCAAATGGAAACATGGGCTCTTCCTGGTCCCAAGCCTGCTGACCTTCATACTGGAACTACACCCATTGGCTCTCCTACCATTGGGTTTCTAGCTTGCAACTCACTCTGCAGCTCTTGGGACTTGCCAGTCTCCATAACTGCTAAGTCATTTCCTTAGAGTAAATCTCTTTATATATATCCTATTGGTCCTGTGTCTCTGAAGAATCGTGAATAATACATCCTATTTCTTTAATAGATGCAGCCATAAGAAACAAGAAGGCAAAGCTTTCTTTTTTCTTTTTTTTTGAGACGGAGTCTGCTTTGTCGCCCAGGCTGGAGTGCAGTGGCGTGATCTCGGCTCACTGCAAGCTCTGCTTGTTTCATGTAGAATATACAAAAATTAACGTAGAAGGACCTTCATGGGATAGAGCTATATGAAAAGGGAAAATGTACAGTATGATCAGTTTTGTATAAAATTAAAAGGGACACGTAAATATATACTCATCTATATATATAAGTGTAGAAAAGGGACTCAAAGTTGCATATTGAACTTATAATTGATTATCTTGGAGGCTGAGAGGACAGGGCTTGATGTTGAAAGGGTTTTTCACGTATACTTTAATTGTTTGGATCTCTTTCAATGAGAAAGTATATATGTGATGCAGTTTGGATCTGTGTCCCCACCCAAATCTCATGTTAAATTGTAATCCCCAATGTTGGAGTTGGGGCCTCCAGTATCATGGGGGCGGATCCTTCTTGAATGATTTGGCACCATCTCCTTGGTGCTATTCTTGCGATAGTGAGTTCTCATGAGATCTGGTTGTTTAAAAGTCTGTAGCACCTCCCTCTCTCTTGTTCCTGCTCCTGCTATGTAAGACATTATCTGCTCCCCCTTCACCTTCTGCCATGATTGTAAGTTTCCTGAGGCCTCCCTAGAAGCTGAGCAGATGGCAGAATCATGCTTCCTGTACAGTCTGCAGAAACATGAGCCAGTTAAACTTCCTTTCTTTATAAATTACCCAATCTCAGGTATTTCTTTATGGCAATGTGAGAATGAACTAACACAATATGAATTATTTGTATAATTTTTAAAAAACTAAAGTAATAAAAAAACTCAAATAAAATATCTATTCATCTGTGTACAGGGGAATTTTTCTAATTAACTAAATTTAAAAGAAACTGGTTTCAAATTTAGTTAATTTTCTAATTAACTAAATTTAAAAGAAACATTCAAAGCATGTCAACATATTAATTTATAATAAGAAAGGTTCCTTTCTATTGACTGGAATATCCATGTCCACTCTCAAGGGAATATTGTTGTAATAAAAAATATGTAAGAAACCAAACTGCTGGGCGCGGTGGCTCAAGCCTGTAATCCCAGCACTTTGGGAGGCCGAGACGGGCGGATCACAAGGTCAGGAGATCGAGACCATCCTGGCTAACATGGTGAAACCCCGTCTCTACTAAAAAATACAAAAAACTAGCCGGGCGAGGTGGCAGGTGCCTGTAGTCCCATCTACTCGGGAGGCTGAGGCAGGAGAATGGCGTAAACCCAGGAGGCGAAGCTTGCAGTGAGCCGAGATCTGGCCACTGCACTCCAGCCTGGGCGACAGAGCAAGACTCTGTCTCAAAAAAAAAAAAAAAAAAAAAGAAAAAGAAAAAAGAAACCAAACTGGTGAACAGAAGGGGCTTGTTAAGTATGAAATCAGAGCACAGGATGTCAGCTGTCCTTGAGGGAAGTTTTATTGTAGCTAAGGTTTTAACTCCAATGATTTATCCAATTGACCCAAACACTTGGGACCCTAGAAACAGCCTCTCATTCTGATAATAGCTGCCTCTCTCTGCCCTGAAGAGTCACTTGAGAATCACTGTGAACTCTCACTCTCCCACTGTCATTTTGTCACTCTACATTAGATCCACCTTTCCTATTTGCACAAAGCACTGTACCATGCCCATTCTCTTCTTTAACAGATTCTATCAGATCATCTTCTATCTTTTCTGCTGATTTTAGTTTCCTAGCAGTGTACAGAAGATCAGTTGCGCCCCCTGAGTAAGCACCAGTATACATAGACTAGTAGGGTAACCTCAAAGGCATCTTCTGCTAAACAACTAAGTCCACTCATGGTTGGACTTTTCCTTAAGCCTTCCTAACCTTGTCCATAAATCTATGACGTTCAACTTGCGTTGGGAAACTGAACTCCTATTGACTATACTGAATTATCTTCCTGACTGAGTGACTTTGGGTAATGCAATAACTTTTTGCTCTGTCTGTTTCTTTTTATCTACAATAAGGAGGTCAGTGCAGTAAGATAGGAATAACACTCCATTTCTGCCACTTCACAGGACTATTGAGAGATTAAAACAAGGAAACATTTATCCATTCAGTAAACGTCTGCTGAGGTCCTTTACTCTGCCCAGCTCCATGGTTCTAAGAATACAAAAATGAATAAGACATAGTCTTTCATGCCTGTGTCATGAATAATTCAGCCTTACAGGAAAGATATACAAACAATCGCAACACAAAATAATAAATGCTAACATAGGGTGTTCTTCTGGAGGAGGGATTAAGAAAAGTTTGGGGAGTCAACTCTTGAGCAGAATCTTGGAAAAGGGCAGAGAAGAGGACAAGGTGGAGAAAGGTATTGAAGACCAAAGGAACAGCATGTGAAAAGGCGTGGATACAGGGAGAGGATTGCCAGAGTTTAATTGGATGTAGAATGTGGTGGATTAAAGATAGTCTTAAATTCTTTGACACTTCCCCCCAAGAGCTGGGTTTGTATTATTCCTCTTTAAGTCTAGATGGGCTCTGTGACTACATGACCAATAGAATACAGCAGAAGTAACGCTGTGCCAGTTTTCAGACCCAGGCCTTAAGAGACCTATATATTCCACTTTCTGTCTCTTGAAACACTTATTCTTGGAACCTAGCCACCATGCTGTGAGAAAGCCCAAAGAGCCTCATGAAGAGGCCCCAGTGAAGAGGAGCTGAGATCCCCTGGCCAAATGCCCTGGGTGAACCCCCCACTGACAACTAGCACCATCTTGCCAGCTATGTGAGTGAGCTTCTTGAAAATGGGTCCTCAGTCATGTGGAGTAAAAATGAGGGTTGTCCAAACGATACATTCATGAACAAAATAAATGGTGGTTGTTGTTTTTTAAGTCACTAAGTTTTGCCTCAATAATAAGCAGTAAATAGATAACTGAAACATGAAGATAAGAAAGAGGAGAGGGGCTGGGAGCAGTGCTCATGCCTGGAATCCCAGCACTTTGGGAAGCTGGGGAGGGAAACTGGCTTGAGCTCAGGAGTTCGAAGCTCCAGTGAGCTGATTGCACCACCACACTCCAGCCTGGATGACAGAGTGAGACCCTGTCTCTAAAAAAATAAAAAAATAAAAAATAAATAAATAGAAGAGAGAATCAAGGATGACCTCAAGTCTCCAGTTTTGATAATATGATGGAGCTTCTTTTCTGAAATATTTATATATGTTTCTAATTAACTACCTTGAAAAGAAACTGGTTTCAAAGCTGCAATGTCAACATATGAATTTATAATAAGAAAAGTTCCTTTTTAAAAATCTTTTCTGAAAGATTTATAGAAGTGAATGGAGGACAGGAAGGGATCATAGGGTAGTGATAATAAATTCAGTTTGGGACCTATGGAGGTTGAAGGGCAATTGGCTATCCTGGTATAGACAGATGGTGTAGTTGAACCTATAGATCTGAAGCTGGAGAAAGAGAGATTTACAAATAATTATTAGTGGAGGGAGAATGCATGATCATGAATATGAACATCTATGGAGAATATACACAGCAAGTGAGAAGAGGGCTGAAGGGAATAACCACAGCTAAGGGGTATGCAGAAGAAAAGTCTAAGATGAAGCCTAAAAAGAAGAGGGAGTAGGGAAGTGGGGCAGAGTTAACTCCTTCTGCTCCTATAAGCAGTGCTTCTAACCCCAAAGGAGAGGCTGCATGGAGCAACTCAGGTTCAATGCTTGACACTAGGCCTTGGCAAAGCCTCCATGTCAGGCAAGCCCTGGCTCTTTGTGCCCCGCTTTACTGCTTACAGAGCAAAATAAGCTCAGGCTAGAGCTGGGAGTGTTACAACCAGCCAGCCAACCACATGAAGTCTTTCACTCTTCTTTCTAGCTATTCAACCTTTGCTTACATGAGTGACAGGGCTTCTCTGTGTCCAGGAGCCTAGGGAGTCAGCCCTGACTGTGCTCTGGGAAAAAGACAATGAACCAAGAAGTGAATTGGTGTTCTGCCTCTGGGCTAAACATGAAAAGAAGCCTCTTTTCCATTTTGTGTGAAGCTTTTCTTCTCCAAGCTGCACACCTAAACAGATGGGAAAGCAATGGTTTGTTGATGCAGTGAAGCAGTAACTCTAGGAAAGAGTGGATGAATATTTCATGGGCACCAGTAGCAGTTAATAAATCATGAGGAGCAGCAGACGAGGAGGTCGTTCATTCCACCCTGGACAGTGGTTGCTCAGCTCTGCTCAAGTGGAACCTCCTTTTCTGGCATGTCCAATTTGTCCTGAGTACTGCAGGGAAGCTTGCATGCCATTTCTATGGGGCTTGGTTTCTCAATTCAGTGTGTACAGAGGAAGGCTACTCTTCTATTTTTTAGCTATGGCCAACTAGATGAGGAGATAATACAGGGAAATTCAGAAAAAATTAACTTAGGAATTAGCAGATTTGGCTTCTGGGTCCAGCTCTGCTGATGGCTATGTGGCATTGGACAATGTACTTAACTTCTCTGAATAATAGTTTCCTATCTCAAAAGTAAAGGAATGAATGTATTTGTTTTCCTGAAGTGTCCTATCTTACCATTCTGTGAATCAATGTATTCATAGAAAGGACAGTCAATGACTCATGATGTTTAGTCATCTTTTTCATAAGTAGTTATTGATAAAGTTTCTGTGCCGTGTGTTTTATTCCTAGGGAGCATTGACAACTCTTTTCCATGTCTAGGGACAAGGATGCACTTATGTCTAGTATTTAGGAAAGAAAAAAAGCAAAACAAAACATAGGTCTACTCAATAATTAGTTTTGGAACAAGCACAGACATAACAAGCACCATTTTGTCAGACTCAATATTTGGCATCTATTTATTTGTCTGTTCATAATTTAAAACTTTGTATCTAAAAGGAATTTTAGCTGATTATACTTGTAATGAAAATGGCAACAGTTGGTTACATAAACAGAAGTTTCAGCATTATCAAAATTATCAATTTTAATAGTAAAAATATACATCACCACTGAATGCTTACTCTGTGCTAAACACTATACTGGGCATTTATAAGCATTATTCTATTCCTCATTACTCACAAAATAGATATAATACACACTGATTAAAAAATGAGGGCTGGGCTCAGTGGCTCATGCCTATAATTCCAGTGCTTTGGGAGGCCCAAGCAGGAGGATTGCTTGAGGCCAGCAGTTCCAGACCATCCTGGGCAACATAGCAAGACCCTGTCTCTAAAGAATGGTGGCATGCACCTATAGTCCTAGCTACTTGGGAGGTGAGAGAATTGCTTGAGCCCAGGAGTTCAAGGCTGCAGTGATCTGTGACTGTGCCACTGCACTCCAGCCTGGGCAATAGGCTCTTTAAACCGGTTGTAACATCTTACTTGTTCCCTAATTTATGAAAGAAAGAAACACAATATTTGACGAGGTTCATTTTCTATTTTCTATTTGTATGACAGTCATGATTTTACCTTTTTTTTTTTTTTTTAAAGACAAAAATCCTTTAACCATCTATTATGCATAGATATTCAGAGAGAAAGAGAGAAACACAATGCAGGAAATAAGGTAAGACCAGGGCATCCTCACCAGCCTTTTCCAGCCCTCTCCTGTGATGCGGTAGGGGTGGCTTGTTGCTAATTAAGCCGATTGCCATCAGTGGCTTGGCCGCTCTGCTCTTTGGGCGGCCTTTTGTCTAATGCCTGCTCCTACGCTTCTCACTGCTGCAGCTGCTTCCCAGAATCAATGAGCATTGCCTTCTACTCTGCAGGGTCTTTCCATGGCCTCCCAGAGCCCTGCTCTCTCCAACATCACTAACAAGAATAGTAGAGACTAAAGGACAGAACTAACAGCTCTCTGGGCTATCCCTCTTCTTTTTCTCTAATTGCTTTTCAGATTTAAAGATAATGGCACTCCACATGGTGAGCACGGAACTGTGGACCATCACAGTGAAATTCCCATGATGAGGTTTCTCATATTGTGTGCCATAGAACATCGGTGTTCTGTGAATAACCTGCAGGTGTGCTGTGAGTAAATGGAAAAATATTCTCAAGTCTTACAATAAATAATTATTTTATCATAATCATGAAAAATACCAAAGTAATTTTATTTCCTTTTCTTTCAAGATCAAATGATTTTACTTTGTTTTTATCATATATTACTTTGGGGGGTTTTTGTTGTCCTAACAAAATAGTGTTTAGGGAAACATTTTATAAGTCGGTGCGTAAAATATCATCAGTTTCTGTTTTGTGACATCAAAACTCTAAGAAATTCTTTTTATAGCCCAGGAGATGCCTCACCAAGTAATTCAGAAAGAAGGGAGAGTTGAGGACTTCTGAGGAGACGGAGACCTTCTCAGCAGCACAAAATTCGGACATTGTTCTCTCCTCTAGGTTTGGAAGCCATGAAACATTCCTGTCCCCTCCTCTACCACAGGGCAGGCTAGAGAGGGAGATGCCATGTGCCAGTTAACAGGAGGCATAGCACAGACAAGTGCTTTAACAAGAGAAACATGATGCTCAAATCACATCTTCAAAGTGGTTGAGCACAGTTGTTGAAGACGCTATTTTCAAAGTCAGGGCTTTCAGCAAACAGAAAGACAGAATTAACTACAGTTGGCATTAAAATCCTGACGCAGAGAATGACCATTCTCAATGACCAGCTTAAGAAACAGAAAAGAATACACAAAAGGGATTGAATGTTAAATGATGATGATCTTTAAGAACCTAGACTTATTCCTCTTCTCTGTGTACCTTGTGTACTTTCTCTATGATCTTCATTCACTCCTATAATATGAGCCACCTTCTCTGTAGAACTGAACCTCAGTTCCCATCTCCAGCCTCTGTTTCTTGCCGGAGCTCCCAACCCTCATATGTGTGGATGGCTTGCAGACATAAATATTTTTACCTCATCCTCCTGCCTCACCCCAAAAATCAACTTTTCCCCTTATATTCTTTGTCTTGAGGAATGTCACTGTCATTGACTAAAAACACGAGGTCATTCTCAGATATTCCTGTTCACACCCACATTCAATCTGTTGCTAAATCAAGTCTACCTCGAAATTATGTCTGTAACGTTTCCCTTTCTCTTTACCCTCACTTGCCATTATAGCAGATCAGAGCCTCATAATCTCTTTCTTGGTTCCTGAAAGCTCATTTTAACTAGCCTCCCTGCCTGCTATAAAACTGCCTTTAAGTTAATTCTCACAATGGCAGATTGACCTCTGCATAGTGAATATTTGATACTGATATTCTCCTACTCAAAAATCCTCCTGTGACTTTCTACCGCCTTTAAGATTTATAAGCTGAGCCAAGTTTAGCAGTTTAACCTCACATTTTACTAAGCTCCCTTCCTATCATAAACTATACTCTAGTCATACCAAATTGTCTGCAGAAATATGACATAACCTCCATCTGCCTGCAGCCCCCTGTTGTGCTACTTTCTCTGCCTCCCAAACCTCCTTATCCACTTAGCTAACTCCTTCCTCCAGGAAGCCTTCCTGGAACTTCCCAGTCAGCTCTAAGTGCCCGTCTCATGCATTCTTGTGACTCTCTATGGCCCAAGCTATTAGAGCCCTTCACACACTCTACCACCATTGTCCATGTACAGAACCAGCATTTAAAAAAACTTATACTTCTTTTTAAAAAACTTTAAGTTCCAGGATCCATGTGCAGAATGTGCAGGTTGTTACATAGGTATATGTGTGCCATGGTGGTTTGCTGCACCTATTGACCATCTTCTAAGTTCCCTCCCTTCGTCCTTCATCCCTCAACAGGCCCTGGTGTGTGATGTTCCCCTCCCTGTGTCCATGTGTTCTCCTTGTTCAACTCCCACTTATGAGTGAGAACATGCAATGTTTGGTTTTCTCTTCCTGTGTTAGTTTCCTCAGGATGATGGCTTCTGGCTTCATCCACGTCCCTGCAAAGGATATTATCTCATTCCTTTTTATGGCTGGATAGTATTCCATGGTGTATGTGTACCACATTTTCTTTATCCAGTCTACCATTAATGGGCATACAGGTTGGTTCCATGACTTTGCCATTGTAAATCTTGTTGCAACAAACGTATGTGTAACTGTGTCTTTATACCAGAATTATTTATATTCCTTTGAGTATATACCCAGTAATGGGATTGCTGGATCAAATGGTATTTCTCATTCAAGATTCTTGAGGAATCACCATACTGTTTTCCAGAATGGTTGAACTAATTTACATTGCCACCAACAGTGTAAAAGCGTTCCTATTTATTCACGCCTTACCGGCAACTATTGTTTTTTTTTTTTTTTTTTGACTTTTTAATAATCACTATTCTGACTGGCATGAGATGGTATCTCATTGTGGTATTGATTTGCATTTCTCTAATGATCAGTGATGTTGAGCTTTTTGTAATATATTTGTTGGCTGCATAAATGTCTTCTTTTGAGAAGTGTCTGCTCAAACTTTTACCCACTTTTTGATAGGGTTTTTTTTTTTCTTGTAAATTTGTGTGAGTTCCTTGTAGATTCTGGATATTAGAGCTTTGTCAGATGTGTAGGTTGCGAAAATTTTCTCCTATTCTGAGGAAAAACCTATACCTCTTTCTCCAGCATTTTCTAATACTAGATCTCTGTCCTTCCCTGCATTTAGGGCAAAAGGGCAATCTATACTCACTACCCTCTAGGATAGGCCCCTATTAAATAAAAAAATCCCAAAAGCAGGAAATGAGTTAATGTTAGGTTTTTGAGTTTCCCCAGATAGACTCAACTTAGCCTAGAAGTTCCATTTGGTCCTGTGTCCCATCTCTTATCAGAGGGTTTATTGTCTGATTCTGATTTGATGGCTAGCTGATCCTCCCTAGAGAATACTGCTGTATCTGCCAAAGTGAAATGGTATGAAAGGTATATGGCAGAGGGTCCAAGGGAGGGAGCCAATAAGAGCAAGTTGTATGACTCTTTTTGTGTTTATGTGCTAATAAATGTGTGTGTGCGCCTGTGTGTGTGTTTGTTGCAGGATTTGGTCTGAGATTTGCTTTCCTTGTAATTTACTTCCTGGTAGGGAGTTTGTCCATAAGGAGACCTAAAACCTTCCCTTTCCCTCAGTCATTGGAAATCACCATCACTTACTAAGAGAACCCAACAGCTGTAAATGATCCAGTTGGTTTAGGTCAGCTGGCAACACAGTACTTGATACAATGCACATGACTGATGCATTTTCCTAATAAGATTTCAGTATTCTATAGATACAAATATAGAAACACACACATATATTGCAACCAAAAGTTCCTACATTTTTTTGTCTAATACCCTGACTCACATTTTTCATAGCATGGCTGGTCCTTGAATATGTCACCTATTGGAATGCCACAGCATTCTTCATTTGAATTACTTTCTTAGTTGGACTTTATTTATCTTTGAATGCCACCTGAGCCTACTGCAATATTTCACCTGGAAGAGGCTGGCATCATTAAATGTTTGCTGGCTGAAATGTGATAAAACACACTCTTCTAGCACCCTTTGGATCACAGCTAATGCCTACAAGAAAGAAAAGAAAAAAGCAGTGTTGTCTTGAGGGGTGGGTCAGTTCCAACGGTAGATGGGGGCAAATGGCAGAAGCAGGAACGACACAAAGACAGAGAGGCACACTTTTCTCTCTGGTTGTAGGCTGCCTTCCCATCACTGGATAGGCAGCATAAGAGAAGTATTGTCCAGCTTTGCTGGAAGAAGACAGTCACAGGAAGAGGATGAATGTCTCAAGAGAACATCTGTAAAACTATTAGGTTTGTCAAGCTGGTAGCCACGTCTGTCAATGAAATATGAGGTTGAAGCATTACTGTTCTGCTTGCCACAGATCAAAACTTGGGCATAAGGCAGGATGGCTTGTCATTGCTGACGGGTGCTGCCGAGGGGAAGCTGGGATGCAGCATGAGCTCTAAGAGAACGAATCTAGCTGCAGAGGCACAGAAGGGGGGTATGTAAGGTGCAACTCGTCACCAAAGGCCAGCTCCTGATGGTAGGACATAGTTTTAGGTAAAGCCATTTGAATTACAAACCTACCCAGACTGTCCTAAGGAAAGGAGGCAATTTAGGAAAAAAACCATAGGCAGGAATTGCAACCAGGATATGACAGAGGGCCAGGGCTGGCTGTTATATAAGCAGTTACTCTTTCCATTTATCCAGGGTCCCATGACAGCTCATCTGGGATTGCTGGTCTCTGCCCACGAGCTTCGCTATTTGCTCTTGGGCTTGCCTCCTCTCTTCAGATTGGCATTCCCATCTCAAACACTGTGGGAGTGGCGGGACACAGGGCATCATACATGAAGGAGACATTAGAAAGCCAAAGATGAGCCCTCACAAGGGAGGCTCAACTCTTGACCCAGGTCACTCTCTGGATCATTGACACCTCCAAGCCCCTCCCTAACCCCTACCCCTACCCCATTACTGTGACCAACAACAACACCGAGCACGTCACTGGGCAGTCACTCTAGAGCAGCGTTTCTTAGAGGCATCTGGGGGTGCTTCTTAAAAGTACACATCCTCGGCCGGGCGTGGTCACTCACGCCTGTAATCCCAGCACTCTGGGAGACCAAGGCGGGCGGATCACGAGGTCAGGAGATCTAGACCATCCTGGCTAACACGGTGAAACCCCGTCTCTACTAAAAATACAAAAAATTAGCCGAGTGTGGTGGCGGGCGCCTACAGTCCCAGCTACTCGGGAGGCTGAGGCAGGAGAATGGCTTGAACCTGTGAGGCAGAGTTGGCAGTGAGTCCAAGATTGCACCACTGCCCTCCAGCCTGGGCGACAGAGCAAGACTCCATCTCAGAAAAAAAAAAAAGTACACAACCTCAGGCCCCACCACTGGATATTCTGGGATGGGCCCAGGAATTTCTATCTTTACTAAGCAGCCTGCAGGCCACTCTATAGTTGGGCAAGCTTGGAAACTGCACGGGAAATTAAAGCATTAAAGCACTAAAGGTAGATCTCACATGTAAATAAACACACAAGGAATAACCTGGGTGCTTATTACAATGCATATTCCTATCCCCCCAACCAAAGAAAGATACTGTTTCAAAAGCCCTGGGCAGGACCTTAGGAATCTGCATTTTGGCAAAGTGATAGAGTGGTCCATGAGCTTCAATTTGAGAAACACTATTTTAGAGAGAAACCTCATTTAGTTTCAGAATCTGTACCTAGAGCCAGCGTGATCTGGGAGTAGCCCTTTTTCTTTTCATTTCTTTTTCTTTCTTTCTTTTTTTTTTTTTTTTTTGAGACAAGGTCTTGCTCTGTTGTCCAAGCTGGAGTGCAGTGGCACAGTCACAGCTCACTGCAGCCTCCATCTCCCTGGCTCAAATGATTCTCCGACCTCAGCCTGTCAAGTAGCTGGGACTACAGGCGCATGCCACCATGCCCAGCTCATATTTTTATTTTTTGTAGAGATGGGGTCTCAGTATGTCACCTAGTCTGGTCTTAAACTCCTAGGCTCAAGCAATCCTCCCACCTTGGCCTCCCAAAGTACTGAGATTACAGGCGTAAGCCACCATGCCTGGCAGAGTATCCCTTTTTCTACCCCATTCTGTGATGAGCGGTCCAGGGAAGGACTTATTAGTTTGTTCCCTGGGGCAGCCCCAGAGCCTTAGAACCAAAACTGCTGGGCAGGAGAGGCAAGGGGTAGAATAATTGAAGGAGGCGGGTCATAGCATTAAAGGTAGATCTCACATGTAAACAAACAAGGAAAGTTGCATTGACATCAAATGTGGGTAAACCAACCCTTACATATAAATACTCTAATAACAAGAAAAATAAGAATTTCTTACTGAGGTGTTGAGCTCTTACTGTGTGCTAAGGGCCTGAGGTATGTTATTTAATCCTGGCAAAAATTTCAACTTGTATTTTTGAGAAGATAAGCAACTATTCAAATACACTAACAGCTAAGTGGCAGAACCTGGTCTCAAACCTAGGTTTTGTCTGAAGTCAACACATGTGGCTTTAACCTCCATAGTGCATGTAGCTAGGAGCAGGGATTACTTCTGAAGTCAGAAAAAAGAAATCCATAATTATAATGTTATATACACCAGGAACATTATTGACTAATAAAATGGATCCTAAATTTCATAACAAAATCCTTTTGTGGTAAAAAATAATCCATCCTCATAAGTTACCAATTTTGTAAACTCGGATTTTCATAAATTGCATTTTATTAAAAATACACACCTGTATGGTCTAGGAAGGCCCTAGAACTCCCCAAATGTGCAAATAATTGAAAGACACAGAAATGATGTAAAAGGAAGCCAGCCAAGGATCTCAGACTAAACAATTTCCCATTCCCCTGGAAACGGCGCCTCTGAAATAAATCAGCCAGCTGTTCGCGCTGAAATGGCCCTCTGCTTTAGTCAGCATGGTGTTCTCAGCGCCTGCATGTTGGCTCCTCCGCGCAGCCAAGGCTGCATCAGTTCTCTGCAGAGGAGGCAACTCGCTCCAAAGCCAGCAGAGCTCAGGGCTGTTCCCCATCCTCTCCCCTGATTCAGGCCTTAGTAACCATGCCCCTTCCATGGAGAGCTCCATTGGGTGCTCCACGGGGAGCCTTGCTGCATGCGTTTGTCCTGATTGGCAAGAAGAGGCAGGATCTGATCTCTAATGTGCAAACTCACAATGTGTTGAGAACAAATAGCTATAATCAAAATGCCTCCTGTCGACTTTGCAAAACCTTGGAGGAGGCGTTTACAAGTTGCTAAACACACGTTTCCAAATCCTCATCTTCAAAGCAGTCCTTTAAGATACAAGTGTAGGGGACTGTGAGGGGAAATCCAAGAACAAAGTGGCAATCAAACAACAATATGGTGGTTGGGAGGGGTGCAGGGCAGGAGAAGTGAAAAATATAGATGTGTCCCCAGCACCACCTCATGCCCTGCTTTCTCTTCTCACCATCCCTTTGGGGCAGTTCTTTGTCACATAAAGAGTCTTAGATGCCAGGAAAAGGTCCTTATTTTGCCTTTGGTCTAATCTAATAATAAGCACAGATAAAGATAACAAAGGATTCTGAGAGATTAGATGCTCTCAGGAGTACTCACTGTGTTTCCTTAAGGTCTTTGAAAATAGATGACAAGAATGATGACATAGCCCCACGATAATCCCAAACCTCCCTACTGCCAGCATAATTGGCTCCTAAACAATCCAACTCTCGGATTCTTACATTAGTCACTTTATCAACAGCATTTATGGACTGCGCTCTGTAAACCCATCATTGAATTGAGCAGGAATCAAATACAAGACCTCATTGTTTAGAGGAAAAGATCCAGCTAATAATTGGGGGCAATGCTGGGCAGGAGAATTTGAGTGCTACCTTGAGAACTAGAGATACGGACTGTGGGCATTTAGAAAAGGAAAAAGATTAAGGTGGTCCAGGGTTATCAAGGAAGATTCATGGAAGAGGTAGACTTTGAACTTACTAGGATCAGAGAGGAATAGAAAATTGTACTGACAGCATTCCAGTAGAATTGGAGAGGGTGAAAGTCTTCTCTTCTTTCCACCTATCAAAATCGTTTCTTGCCAGAGCTTAGATCTGGCTGACCCTTTCTGTCTTCCACCATGAGGACTGTGATTAATGTCTGCAGATTTCTTTGAATTTTCAGAGAAAACAAGCCTGGTATATGCACAGCGTAAAGCATCAGTGTGATTAAATTACATCAATTGCAATAGAAATATTATGGACTGAAAGAAAAGATAGCATCCTATATTATAAACAGGCTGAAATTAGAAACACTACCAAATGCCATTCACCCTTCTCTTTGCTTGGACACATTTAAAATGTTAAGCTGAAGGGGAAATATTAGGTTGGTGCAAAAGTAATTGCAGTTTTGCCATTCAAAGTAATTGCAAGAACCACAGTTACTTTTGTACCAATCTAATAATTAATTGGATGGATAAGAACAAAAACTCCTTTCTTTATATGATTATTTGTTTCCTCTGTACTCAACCAAACAACTACATTTAGTGCGAATGCATAGGATTTCATTATAATTAAAGACATAGGGAACCTGCCATTTCGGGAATATTTTGAAACACTGAACATGTAGATGAAAAGATAGTTTGCATCATATTTGATTATGAAGAGGAAGCATCCTATGTTGGGTGAAAGCTTATTTGAAAGCCTACACCTGCTTGCAAATAGAATTTTAACTGGCAATTTTGCATCTAGGTAGTGTGTTATGGCTTATAAAATCATCTTTTTTCTTTCATAAAGAACACAAGGCCACAATTAGTGCCAAGTCTGTTCCCCAGAATTGCTTGGCAGTGTTCCCAGATGTCCCAACAGCCCTGTAGCAGAAGCTTTCCAATCTATTTGCTAGGTGGTGCTTTTATTTTTTCTTTCCGTTTAACAGATTGCAATATGTCCCACCCTTTCTGGTATCATTGGTCAACAGTATTTTCAACTCTTTCTTAATGTCTTATTTTCCCAAACCTGAGGTCTTTCAAACATGGACTCTATTATTCTCCTCAAGCCCACATGGTTCTATGATTCCCTTAAACAGACAAACAAACTCTCATGAATTCAGATTCAACTTAAAAGATGTTCCCCAAACTGTCAAGTACCTCAAGATGTTAATAGATATTCCATAAGATAAGGGTTTTGATGTCAAATAAACATAGGAAATGCTGCAAAGCCTCTACAGTCTCCACTTAGGGATTTATAGTACACATTAGCTGAGAAAAATATAAAGAAATCGGGCAGGAAATGTTTAATTCAAAGTGTTTTGACTACAGAATCCTTGGTGTGTGTGTGTGTTCATGTGTGTTCTTTCTATAAGATCCCTAGAATATAATAATCATAATAACGATAAGAATAAGAACTTTTATAGTTATTTCTATTCCTTTTGTGATTATCCTAGAAATTTAACATGCATAATTAACATTTTAATATTAATAACTTTACTCTCCTCTAAATCATAAGAATCTTAAAGTGTTGTAATGCCAGTCACCACCTACCCAAAGTTATATGTTACCCTCTCTTGATATTTAGCCTCACAAATTAGGCATTAATTTTACCATTGAAACGGTCAACACTTATGTATTCTATTTTCATGTATTGCAAACCTTCCTTCTGACATCAAGTACCCTCATTAGAGGTTCCTTTTGTGAATGTACAACTAATAGTAAATCCTCTTGGATTTGTGTCTGAAGATGTCTTTATTTCACCTTTGTTTTTGAAAGATTACATTGCTGAATATAGGGTTCTAGGTTGAAAGTTACTTTCAGTACTTTGAAAGTTTATTTTCTGAGCTTCTGGTTTTATTCTGGCTGCTGAAAAGTCAGCTGTCAGTCATTACAGATAATTTCTGGATTATTTTACATTTTGTTTCAGTTGGCCTGCTTCTATTTTATTCTCTTTGTTTTCATTGTTCCGAATTTGGCACTCAGTTGTGTTTTTCTTTTCACCTATGGTGTTTGGCACTTTGGGAAACTTCCTTAAACCTTTTCCCATTTAGAAAAAAAAAAATGGAGCTCGCTGCCAGAGCTCCTTTAATTTTACTCTTTGAGGCTGAAGCAAATCTGACTTATTTTCAATGTGAAAATAAAATATAAAAATGGGTCTTGGAGTTAATTTCTAAACAGAACTAACATAGGAATTATCTGAATCATCAGAACCATCTGAATCATCAGAATTGTCTATTTTGGAAAAATCAGATTCATCAAATGAATCTTCTGTCAACAACTGTTCGAGAGTGATGTTAACATTACACATAGGAATGCTACGTTTTCTAGGATTTGACATTTTTAGCAATCAAGAATTATCATATTTTGTAAATGGAAATGTTAGTAGGGCAAATCCATACTGGTCTGCAGCAATCTCAATTCTTGTCTCCTCAGAAGAAAGAATTTGACTAGGGGCATAAGGCAGAAAAAGATACTGAGGCAAGTTTCAGTGCAGGAGTGGAAGTTTATTTAAAGATTTAGAGCAAGCAAGAAAGGAAAGTACACTTAGAAGAGACCCAAGTGGGCCCTGTGAAGGTCAAGTGCCCCATTTAACCTTGATCCTAGGACTTTATATGCTGGCCTGTTTCCAGTATCTTGTGTGCCTTTCCCATGATTCTTCCCTTAGGGTGAGCTGCCTGCATGCAGTACCCTCCTTATGCTTGGGAGGTGAACCTGCACAGTGTGTTTAGGAAGTTGTATGCATGCCTGCCTGAGGTTTTCTTCTCTTTTCTAGTGGAATGACCCCGGAAGGTCATACCCCACCATTGTATCTCTTACGTGCATGCTTGAGCTCACTTGCCCAGTTTCTGAGATTTTATTAGAAGCTGATTACCAATTTCAAGTGTTTTTTTTGTTTTTTTTTTTTTTTTTCTGTTTGGGAAATTGTCTCTGCCTGGCACCTGTAATCAGTGATCACTTTAGTGTGACAACTGTGGACCATCAGTAAATTGCTTCTCCCTGGCACTGGCTGCCAACTATCATTTTTAGAGAGGCAGTGTGACAACTGCCAAATCATCACTTGATGGTCACCTGACATTCCTGGTGGGTGTGGTGGGTGGAACCCTCTCCTGCCCCACTCACCCTTGGCCAGTTATCTACTGTAACAAAAATACCACTACCAAAACCAGAATGCTATAAATGGAATGATGTCTATGGTTTCCAAAGTTGCTATACTAGAGCGATGCAATAATAATAATAAAGACAAAATATTTTGTGGCAAAGTTATCTCCAGGTAAACACTGCAACTGCAAGTGCTGCCAGCAAGTATTCTTGGGGCAAATGGGTAAGGGTTAATTTGTGATTTGGTGTTCTTAACCCCTTCTGGAAAATACTCAGTCATTAGGTCTTTCAATATTGCATCTCCCTCATCCTTATTGTTTCTTCTTGGAACAAAGATAATATGTGTGTTGGATCTACTCACTCTGTCTTTCACATTTCTTAATCTTTTTTTTCAAAGGTTCCTTTTCTTTGTCTTTGTCCACATTGTGTGTGAGTTCTTCAGCTTTGTCTTCCAACTCACTAATTGCTTCTTTAACTGTGTTTAATATAGTATTAAATCCATTCATCCAGATTCTACTTTCAATTATAATTTTCATTTCTGGAGATTCTTTCCAGAGCTCATTTTCAAATGTATTTAATACATGTTATTTTAATGCATTTATACATATTTATTTTACATTCTATATTTGGTATCTAATAATTTGAATAATATGAGTCTTTGCAGGTCTGATTCTGAGGTTCACTATTTTTGCTGAGTCTCATTCATGGTTGTGTGTTTCCTATGTGTGCAGTGAGCATATGTAACATGGAACTTTAACTATGGTATTTCTCTGAGGCTTGGTTGTAAAGTTTGCTCCTTCAGAAAGAATTTGTGTTTGTTTCTGCCAGGCAGGGACACTTGCTCTACTAGATATAATACCTATTGAGACTATGTGGTGTTGGCCCAGGGATAGATAGAGCTCAGAAACAGATATTTACATATATGGAAAGTTGATATATGACAGAGGTAGCATTGCAAACACTTGACCAAAGATGGTCTATTTAACAAGTGATGCATGAAAAAGGCTTTTCCTTATAGGACTACACTAGCAAAATGTATCCTAGCCATACCTAAGTTTTGATGAGGAGAGATTGTAAGATAACTAAATTGAAGAGCAGTTATTTTTATATTAAGACCCATATACTGGCTTTAAGATAGGTATATGTCCTTATAGTATATGAAAAGATTACATGTATATGCATAAAAAGTAGAAAAAATAGAAATTACAGATGCAATAATGTTTTAAACTGTTTTTCAGTCCTTATAATTGGTGGTGGTTATATTAATATTGCTCTTTTCTGATTGTTATATGTGTCATATGAGAGAATATAAATGAATAATTATAGAGTATTCTAATTGTATTTTCCCCTGTATCCTTGAGAACTGGGATTATCAGTAAGAAAGGAGGAAAATACAGATGTAGTATAGAAGAGGTTAAATAAAAATCCCGTATTTTTGAATTTAATGAAAATACCGGGATAAATAGCACATACTCGCAACATATTCTACCCAACTATATCTATCCATCCATCCACTGAAAAGGCCAGAAGCCGTGACCTATTCATTAAAATGTCTCTCCAAATATTTCCCCATTTTAAAATATTTTTTTGCTACTTATCGAATTGAGAGTTTTAAAATATATATTCCAGATATACCTTTTGTCAGTAGCACTAAGCATATCTGTATTCAGATTGTGGTCTTGAAATGCCGTTGCATATTCAAAGAAATAAACATTTCTTAAAGAAATGACTGATTCTAGATATGGGGCAGGAAATGAGCAAGGTGAATCTGAAACATCTTGATATACCAGATATCAGGGAAACTATTAAAGACCACTAGAGTCCTGTGTAAAGGCTCAGAAGCTAGCTCAATGAGGCTCACCTGTTCTGTTCTGTTCTATTCTATTCTATTCTATTCTATTCTATTCCATTCCCATTTCTTATTGCCAAAAATAGGACAATTTGACCTTCAACAAAGATAAGAATTGTAATAAATTGGAACCCATCAAATATCTTTGAGTCCATGCATTTCTACAGAGATTTAAAAAAACTAATTGGGGCCAGGTGTTATGGCTCACCTCCGTAATCCCAGTGCTTTGGGGGGTTGAGGCCAGAGGATCACTTGAAGCCAGGAGTTTGAGACCAGCCTGGGCAACAAATTGAGATCCCCCACCATCTCTACAAAAGTTTTTAAAAAGTCAGCTGGGTGTGGTGGTGTGCAACCTGTAGTCCCATCTGCTTGGGAGGCTGAGGCCAGAGGATCCCTTGGGCCCAGGAGTTGGAGATGCAGTAAGCTACAGTTGTGCCACTGCACTCCAGCCTGGGCAACAGATAACTTTTCTAAAAAAAAAAAAAAAAAAAAAAGAAAGAAAAAAACTAAGTATATGATAAACAACTAAAGCATTATTATGGAAACAGATTAAAACGAAAGAATCATCAAATGCTTATCCTCGCTTTCCTTTAAGAACTGTACCACTGGAAAATCAATTAGTAGATGAGAAGGAGTATCTCTTTATAAAATTATTCCAACCAACGTAATGACAGATTGGAAAATCATCATTTTGTTAACACTGGGCATAACTAGACATTATGTGCCCATTGGTGAAAAGAAAAATGCCACCATTTGATTCCAAAGACATCAAATCTGAGTGTGATCAAGCTCTTGGATCCAGCTTCCAATTTGCAAGACATATATGGTCATGTTGAACTGCAACATGTGTAGGCAATCAGCAAAATTCAGACTCAAAGCACATCTCAAGTTTAAAAAATGAATCACACAGTATGTGCGTTTTTGTGTCTTGCTTCTTTCACTCAGGATAATGCTTTTTGAGATGCACCTATGTTTCTGTATATATCAGTAGTTCATTTCTGCTTATTACTTAGTATTCCGTTGTATCAATATATCACAATTTGTTTATACAAACTCTTGATGGAAACTAGATTTTTTTCCCCCAGATTTTGGCTATCATGAATAAAGTTGCCATGAAAATTTGTATACAAATTTTTGTGTGAAAATATGTTTTCATTTCTCTTAAGTAAATAGAATTGTTGGTTTGTGTGGTATGTATGTTTAACTTCTCAAGGAACTGCCAAACTCTTTTCTAAAGTGGTTGTATTATTTTGCTTTCCCACCAGCAATATATAAGAATTCTAGTTGCTCCACATTTGCAACAACACTTGTTAGTATTTTAAGCTATTTTAGTCAGTTTGTAGTGGCATCACATTGTGGTTTTAATTTGAATGTCCTGGTTATTATTACGAGAGATGGACTCTCGCTCTGTCGCCCAGGCTGGAGTACAGTGGCATGATCTTGACTCACTGGAACCTCTGCCTCCCGGGTTCCAGCAATTCTCCTTCCTCAGCCTCCCAAGTAGCTGAGATTACAGGCGCTTGCCATTACATCCAGCTAATTTTTGTATTTTTAGTAGAGACGGGGTTTCACCATGTTAGCCAGGCTGGTCTCAAACCCCTGACTTCAGGTGATCCGTCCGCCTCGGCCTCCCAAAGTGCTGGAATTACAGGCGTAAGCCACCACGCCTGGCCTCCCGGTTATTATTGATCAAGCATTTTTCATGTGCTTATTGAGCATTCTTATATCATTTCTGTGTGAAATGTGTGTTCAAATATTTCCCTGTTTTAATACTATTTTTCTCTACTGTTTGAGAGATTTAAAAATGTAATCTGGATATGTCTTTTGTCATGTATTGTAAATATTTTCTTCTTGTCTGTGGCTTGCTTTTCCACTTCCGTGATGATATCATTGAAAGAGCAGGAATATTTGATTTTGAGAGAGCCTGATTTATCTTTTTTATTTTAAAGTTTATGCTTTTTAAACAATTATGTAAGAAATCTTTGACTGTCTGAAGACCATGAAGATTTCCCCCATGCCTCCTTCTAAAAAGTTTTTCCTTTTTATTTTTTTAATATCTGAAAGATCTGTAGTGATACCTCTTCTTTGTTACCAATGTTGATGACTTGTAATTTCTCTTTTAAAACCTTATCTGTCTAGTTAGAGGTTTATTAATTTTATTGAGTATTTTAGAGAACTAGCTTTTGTTCTCATTGATTTTCTCTAATGCTCTGCATGGTTACAATGTTTTAAATTGATTGAGATTTGTTTTATAGCCCAACAAATACTTTATTTTAGTGAATGTTTTAGGTACACTGAAAAAGAATTTGTATTCTCTTGTTGTTAGGTGGAGTAGCTCTAAGTGCCAATTAGGTCAAGTTGGTTGACAAAGTTGCTTATGACTTTAATATCCTTTTTTTCCATATACTTACTCCCTCAATTACTGAGAGAGAAATGTTGAAATCCCCATACATTTATGTGGATTTGTCTATTTCTTTTTCAGTTTGTTAACTTCTGCTTCATGTATTTTAAAGCCCTATCTTTGGGTACATACACATTTAGGATTGTCATATCTTCATAATGAAGTTATGCCTTTATTACTATAAAATACCCTACTTTATTCCTGGTAATATTTTTGTTCTGAAGTCTACTTCAGCTTCCTTTTATTAGTTTTTGCATGGTATAACATTTTGTATCATTCTACTTTTTGAAAAAAAACAGCATTATTGATATATAATTCATATATTATACAACTAACTCATTTAAAGTGTAAATTCAATGGTTTTTAGTGTATTCACAGTTGTGCAACCATCACCAAAACCAATTTTAAAACATTTTCATCATCTCAAAAAGAAGCCACATATCCTTTAGAGTCACACCTTATTTTCACCACCCACAGCCACTAATTTACTTTCTGTCTCTATAGATTTTTCTATACTGGACAATTCATAAATAAAGAATAATATATAGCCTTTTGTATCTGGACCTTTCAGCATAAGGGTTTTTCAAGGTTTATTAATGTTATTGCCTATGTCAGTGTTTCATTCTTTTCATTGCCAGATAATATTCCATCATATGGATTTGCCCCATTTTATTTTATCCACTCACTGGTTAATAGATATTTGGGTTGTTTCTACTTTAAGCCATTCATTATGAATAATGTTGTTATGAATATTCATGTAGAAATTTGTATGTGGACACATGTTCTCATTTCTTTTGGATGTCAACCTAGGAATAGAATTTCCAGGTCATACACTAACTCCATGTTTAACATTTTGAGGAACTGCCAAACTGTTTTTCAAAGAGGCTGGACCATTTCACATTTCCACCAGTGGTGTATGAAGGTTCCAATTTCTCCACATTATCACTAACATTGTTATTGTCTGCCTTTTCATTCCAGTCATTCTAGTGGATGTGAAGTGATATCTCATTGTGGTTTGGATTTGCATTTCCCTGATGGCTAATGATACTGAGCATAAATTAAATTCACAAACGACCATTATCTCTTAAAAGTGCTGTATAAGAGACAACAGATCTTATCATCATCCAATGATAACATGCATTACTCTGTTATTCATATTGATAACTTATATATCTATTTAAATCAATAAAGTATTGAAGAAATGAGTATCATGTCTTTGGTACTCATTAACCAACAAGTAATGTTATTTAATATCCAAGTGATAAAATACATGGTCAGTTTCAGTCCTGCCATATCACTTCATGCAGCTCAGTGACAGTTTCTAGGTGGCAGCAACAGCTGCTAGTTCAGATACTCTGTAGCTCTAAGTGCTTCTCCTTCCCAAGAGCAAGTGTAGGACCAGGCCACTTCAAGGAGGAACATATGCCCCACCTCAGTTTGGGTTCCCTGTAGTCAAAATCTGAGAAAAGAATTTCAGTACAAGTAGTTTCTTTGGGAGGTGAATCCAGGAAGGACATTGAGGTAGTGGGAAAATAAGACAGGAGAGTAAAGCCAATACATTGGGAGTTTTAATGAATAGGTTACCATCATGGGCGACAGGGCTTAATATTTCTGGGTACATTCTAAGAAAATGGATGAAAAACACCCCAGAACTGTCTCCCTAAGGTGACAAAGAGCTGAATTACTTGTTCAGCAGCTCCCATCTCTATTGGTTGAGGACCCCTCCTGCAGCATGGGCTCGCTGGCATGTTGGGCCTGCCCCACTCCTAACAGCATATGGGAGCATGGCCAAACTTAGGCCTGTGTCCAGTGTCCTCAGGCAGAGCCATAAGAGCCAATCAGGGTGTGTGGGAGCCATTAGTAGGTGACCTCTGGGGTAGTGGAGGTGGTGCAGTGTCAACAGAGTCCCCCTCTCCTTGGAAACTGGAACTCATGGAAATCTCCCTTTCCTTTGACCCAAATCAAGCCCACTCACATGAATATCAAAAAGGAGAAGGGTAATACAAGTCAGGTGCTCAATAGTGGAAGCCTGACCCTACACAATTCAGTCATCCCTCAGTGTCCATGGGGGATTGGTTCCAGGACACCCTCATAAATACCAAAACCCATGGATGCTCAAGTCCCTTATACAACATGATATAGCATTTGCATATATCCTGTACACATCTTCCCATATACTTTAAATCATCTCTATATTACTTTTTTTTTTTTTTTTTTTTTTTGAGGCAGGGTCTTGCTCTGTTGCCTAGGCTGCAGTGCAGTCGCATGATCATAGGGCACTGCAGCTCCAGTCTCCAGGGCTCAAGTGATCCTCCCACCTCAGCATCTCTGGTAGCTGGGACCATAGGCGTGTGCCACCACACCCAGCTAATTTTTTAATTATTTGTAGAGACAAAGTCTTGCTATGCTGCTCAGGCTGGTCTTGAACTCCTAGGCTCAAGTGATCCTCCCACCTCAGCCTCCCAAAATGCTAGGATTATAGGGGCAAGTCACTGTTCCTGGCCTATCTCTAGATTACTTATAGTACCTAATACAATGTAAATGCCACATAAATAGTTGTTTCTTTTTTTTTTTTTTTTTTTTTTTTTAGACGGAGTCTTGCTCTGTGGCCCAGGCTGGAGTGCAGTGGCACGATCTCCACTCACTGCAAGCTCCGCTTTCTGGGTTCACGCCATTCTCCTGCCTCAGCCTCCCGTATAGCTGGGACTACAGGTGCCCGCCACTGCGCCCGGCTAATTTTTTTTCGTATTTTTAGTAGAGACGGGGTTTCACCGTGTTAGCCAGGATGGTCTCGATCTCCTGACCTCGTGATCCGCCCATCTCGGCCTCCCAAAGTGCTGGGATTACAGGCGTGAGCCACCGCGCCCAGCCCATAAATAGTTGTTATGCTGTATTGTTTAGGGAGTAATGACAAGATTAAAAGTCTGTACATGTTCAGTACAGATGCAACCATCCTTTTTGCTCAAATATTTTCAATACACAGTTGGTTGAATCTGCCAATACAGAACCCATGGATATGGAGGACCAACTGTACTGTGGGGTAAGGAGAGAGACAAAACAGTTACTAACAGTTGCTGAATGAGCAAAGGTTAAAAAAACAGTCTGTAAGCAAACCAAACGTTCGGTCTCTTTAGCAAATTCATTCATTTAACTCTGTTCACTGACTTGAGGTCTATGGTGCAGTTGGGCCTCCATGGCAGTCACACTCATGGCTATCGTATTCATACTAGCACTGGGTATACGTGGTGTGCTTTTTAAAGGAAGACAGCCCTTAAGTTGGTTCCCAGAGAATAGCTGTGGCCACTGTACTCTCAGGTCTTCATGTTTTTCCTCGAGGGATGTTAAAAAAAAAAAATTTCCCAAAACACAGATGTCATGAGGACTCTAGTCAAGCCCACAGAGAGTTCCACAGTCACAATGATCAATACATTTTAATGCCTGAAAGAGCCCTGACCAAACCGAAGCAATATGATCATCCTTCTATCATTAATTTTACTTTATAAGTGAATCTTTAAAGGAACAGTTTTCAGGATAAATCAATATGAAGGTAGGATCACGGACCCCATGAAGAATAATTCCACAGATACATTCACCCTCACCATATTTAGGTCCTGAAGTTCTTTGACAGAAGAAATGTCTTTATTTCTGCAATAAGTGGTAAATCTTAATTGCAAGTAGTCCTGTGATAGGTTACACTCTGATTTAACTGTATCCATTCACTGATTTAACAGTACCAGGTGCTGTTTGAGATGCTGGGGATATTACAGTGAACAAAGTAAACAGAGTTTCTGCTTTCATGTGGTTTAGAGTTAATATGGAGAGATCAACAATGGACAATTAAACATCTAATAATCAAGTGGTTATAATTGCTAAGGCTCACAACAAATCAAGAGAAAGGGATCAGGAATGCAGAAGTGATAGGTTGTCATTTATATTCAGTGGCTTCTTTTCTCATCATTTTGAGTGGCTTCTCTAATGATTTTTTAGCACAGTCCTAAAATAAGAGAGGATGCTAGCCATGCGTTTATCTGGGGAAGAGTGTTCCATACTGAGAGACAGCATGTGCAAAGACCTTAAGGTAGTGACACGACTGATACAAAAACAACAAGGAGACCAAGAGCAAGTGAATTAAGAGGAGAAGGAGGTCAGAGGGATTTGTTGGGTGAGGTTAGGAAACCTGCAAAGCACGTAGAACCTATGAACCATTGAAGGAATTTAGTTATTGACTGAGTGACATATGAAGCTATTGTGGGATTTTGACTTCATGGCTTCAAAATTTCACTCTATATGCTGCAGCGGGGCAGAGGTGAAAGAACAAACTGTTTTCAGTGCTGTCACAACAATCCAGGCAGGAGGGTTGAGGCTTGGACCAGATCACAGCAATTGTGAGATGGTGAGAAAACATTACGTTGTGGATCTATGTTGATTTTAGAGCCATAGGATTTGTTTATGTAAATATGGGGATGAAGAAAGGAGTCAAGGATGACTCCAAGACTCTTCACCTAAGCACCTAGAAGGGCAGAGTTAGGCCCGGCGTGGTGGCTCACATTGGGAGAATGAGGCGGGCAGATCACTTGAAGTCAGGAGTTTGAGACAAGCGTGGCCAACATGGTGAAACACCATCTTTACTAAAAATACAAAAATTAGCCGGGCATGGTGGTGGGTGCCTGTAATCCCAGCTACTCAGGAGGCTGAGGCAGGAGAATTGCTTAAACCCAGGAGGCGGAGGTTGCAGTGAGCCAAGATTGCACCACAGCACTCTAGCCTGGGTGACAGAACGAGACTCCATCTAAAAAAAAAAAAAAAAAAAAGAATGGCAGAGTTACCATTTACTGATACAGGGAAAGATTGTGGGAGAAGCAGGTCTGGTAAGGGAAATTACACCTTTGGTTTTGGTCATAGTAAGTTTGAGATGTCTCAGACATTGCTATGGTCTGAATATTCGTGTATCCCCCAAAAAATCATGTGTTGAAACTTAATATCCAATGCAATGATGTTATGAGATGGGGGCTTTGGGAAGTGATTAGGTCATGAGAGCTCCACCTCATGAATTGGGATTAGTGCTCTTATAAAAGAGGCCTGTGGGAGCTTGTGCACTCCTTTTGCCATGTCGGACTCCAAGTCTCAGTATCACTCAATTTACCCAATTGCCTCAGTATTACTCAGTGCAACAAAACTGTATGTCTACCCTTTAGTCTACAATATAATGTGAAATTCTAAAAAACAAACAGAAAAAAACGCTGCCTATGGGACAAGCAAGAGGAAGATATTAAACATTGGGTTTGCCACCAATATCACTTAGATGTTAGTGACCTTCATGAGTAAAGGATAAATGGCTGACATAGGATGTTTTCATGAGAACATGTTTCTTTATAAATAAAGAGAATTGGCCAGGCATGGTGGCTCACGTCTGTGATACCAGCACTTTGGGAGACTGAGATAAGAGAATAGCTTGAGCCCAGGACTTTGAGACCAGCCTGGGCAACATAGTGAGACCCTGTGTCTATTTAAAAAAAATGAATAAAAAAAAGGATTGAGAACCTGAAATATGGTAAAGAGAAAATATGAATTCATGAAGAAGGAAGTTTAAGGCAAATAAAACAAACTTCAATAATGATATGCAAGATCCTTTACTTCCCTTGGCCTCAATTCTGGGTGCTACCAAATGAGAGGATGGTCTCTATCTTAAGTTTTCTCTTCTAAATAATGAGAATATTAGTTATAGGGTTGTGGTTGGAATTTGATGGGTTAAAACATGAAGTATTTAGAATACTTCCTGGGCATAGTAAGTTCTTAATAAATGTTTGCTATGATTATTGTATTATCATCATTATGTTCATTATTCTTATCTTTGCTTTAACCTAGAAATTTTTTAACTCTATGTCACCACCATTTTGCTAAGAACCAACCATCCTGATGGCTAGTACCAGTCCTAGATTGCCACTGTAGGGTGGATTTGCTTCCTGCCAAAATATTAGTCACATCTTCCTTGTCTTCTCAGTAGAGTTGATTTTAGATTAAAGTAGGTAAAGAAAGGAGTTGAAAATGTTTTTCCCTTTGGGTGAGTGGTCCTTTATTGAGAAGCATGGATTGGTAGGTCCAGCAGGCTATAGGCTTGGTGCTTTAATGTTACATCTCTTTGGCTTGAGATAAAACATTCTCTTAGAAAACTCATTCCTAAGTTTCCTGTGGCTTTGGGAATGGCTATTCTCCACAGCCTATGTTTTTTTTTGCGTGATTGTTTTTGAAGTGTACATGCCCTCTCCAGCTAGAATTACTGGGCTGACTTTATTTCATCTAGACTTTATACTACACCATAATGATTAATCTGCCGAGTCAGCTAGCATCTAAGTACCGCTTGTAATTTCCACATCCATTGAAGTAACTTATCCTAGCCTTGGAGTTTGTAATTGATAAATGGCCAGTCCTTGTCTACTGTGTCCCTGGGACCTTGGGTATAACATCAAAATAGTGAGAGATTTTCAAAGTTAATTTTTTGCTGTCTTTCATCCCTATCCATTTTTCAAATTTGAGGAAAGAACTTCATGGATATGGGACTGAGACTGATAAAAGTCAGAGGAAAAGAAAGGACCAAGAGAAGGTGAAAATTAGTTGGTTTCTCACTGAATTGGATCTGTCTTCTCTCCCCTGAGTCAAGGACCTCAGGATAAAGTGGGACATAGCTGTTTCTGCACCAAGGCAAGAGTTGGAGAGGGAGTATGTTGTTGCAGAGCAGGAGTGAGGAAGCCTTTGGCCTCCACCATTCTGCTTCCACAAGACACTTTATGGCCATTTTGAGAAGTGTATGTGTGGGTGTGTGTGCCCACACACATGACTCTAAGTCTGATATCATTATTTTTGCTTTCCAGATATGGGAATTGAGGGGCAGTAAGAATTAGTATCTTAGTAAAGTCATACAACCATTAAGTAGTAAAGCCAGGAATTCAAATCAAGTCAGCCTAATTCCAAAGTCTGTATTCTTAAACCCTACTCAAAACAGCCTCCTGATTCAATCTTACTTTCTTGATTGTGCAGTTCAATGGTTTTCAGTATATTCAAGAGATGTGCAAACATCATCAAAATCAATCTTAGAACATTTTTATCACCAAATAGAAACTCTGTACCCTTTAGCTATCACCCCTAAACCTAACATCCTGCCCAGCCCTCGGCAACCACTACCCTACATTCTGTCTATACATTTGCTTGTTCTGGACATTTCATATAAATGGAATGAAACAATATTGGTCTTTTGTGACTGGCTTCTTTCAGCCAGCATGTTTTCAAGGTCTGCCCCAATCATAGCGTGTGTCCGTACTTCATTCTTTTTTATTGCCATTAATATTCCATTGAATGGATATGCCACATTTTATTCATCCATTCATCAATTAATAGACATTTGCATTTTTCCATCTTTTGGCTACTATAAATAATGGTACTCTCAACATTTGTATGCAAGTTTTGGTGTGGATGTATGCTTGGATTTCTCTTGTGTACATATTTAGAAGTGAAATTTTTGGATAGTATGGTAACTCTCTATTTGACATTTTGAAGAACTGCTGGACTTTCTTAAGTAGCTGTACCACTTCCCACTAGCAGTGCATGAGGATTCCAATTTCTCTACAGCCTTACCAATTATTGTCATTATCTGTCTTTTTTATTCTAGCCATAACAGTGGTGTGAAGTGACGTCTCATTGTTGCTTTGATTTGCATTTCTCTGTTGACCAATGATAGTAAGCATCTTTTTGTGAACTTGTTGGCTGTTTGTGTATCTTTGGATACATGGAGAAATGTCTATTCAGACTTTTTGCCCATTTAAAAATCGGACTGTCCTTTTATTATTGAGTTATAATAATTCTTTATGTATTCTAGATACAAATGCCTTATTAAATATATGATTGGCAAATATTTTGTCTCACTTGGTGGGTCGTCTTTTTTTTTTTTTTTTTTGAGACACAGTCTCATTCTGTTGCCCAGGCTGGAATGCAGTGGCACAATCTCAGCTCAGCTCACTGCATCCACCACCTCCTAGTTTCAAGCAATTCTCATGCCTGAGCCTCCTGAGTAGCTGGGATGACAGGCATGTGCCACTACACCTGGCTAATTTTTGTATGTTTAGTAGAGATGGGGTTTCACCATGCTGGCCAGGCTGATCCACCTGGCCAGACCTCAGGTCATCCACCCACCTTGGCGCTGGGATTACAGACGTGAGCCACTGCACATGACCCTGTAGCTTGTCTTTTCACTTTCTTACTGTCTCTGTCTCAGTCTGTTTGGGCTGCTAAAACAAAATACTATAAAACTGGGTAACTCACAGACAGTTCTGGAGACTAGAACTCCAAGATCAAGGTGCTGGCAGATTGTCTGGTGAGGATTCCTCATAAATAGCTTTGTTTTCACTGTAACCTGGCATGGTGGAGGAGGCAGGGAATTCTCAGGCCTTCTTTACAAGGGCAATAATACTACTCATGACATACTGCCCTCGAGACCTAATTACCTTCCAAAGGCCCCATCTCCTAATACCATTACCTTGGGGATTAAGATTTTAACCTATGAATTTTGGAGGGACACAAATATTGAGATATAGCAGTGTCCTTTAAAGCACAAAAGGTTTCCATTTTAATGAAGATCTAGGTTTTGTTTCTTTGTTTGGTTGGTTGGTTGTAGGTTTGGTGACATATCTAAGAAACCACTACCAAATCCAAGGAAGGACACTGAGTTGAAAACCCCACAACTCTGCACTCTTAGACTTGTGTCTCAGAAACAAATACCCCACATGTTGAACATTTTATTTTTCAGAAGACAGAGGTTCTTGCCTAACCCCCAATTCTCAGTGCTGGACACATCCCATAATTTGAACCCAGTTATTGAGATAATACATTTAAAATTACAATTGGACTGGCACCTGCTTTGACAGAAAAAGACAAAAATAGCCACCACCTTATTCAAGACAAATGTTAAGAACAGTCACTTTTCAATACTTGAAAACAACACTAATGAAATACAATTTAAGGTGATATTTTCAGTATTTTATAAGGGAAAAAGAAAGGAGATTCTGATACAAGGTGCTGGGTAGGGCATACATCTCTATCTTCCTTTTTGCTCTGAAAATCTTTTGAAATGTTAGAAAAGAGATAAATAGGAATATGTTCATAAAGACATTGAAAATAAGAGGTGGGTGCATGAGGGGGTGGAAGATTTTCACTGACATCTGGAATGGAAGACAGAAGAGTTTTATTGGTAGAAAAATAAGAGAAAGAGAGACACAGCTCAGAAGATGTACAGAAGAAGACTGTAAAAGTTCAGAATATTTCACAAGACTGAGACTCTGAAATCCATGGATATAAGACAGAGTTGGGGGCTTGGTTGGAGACTTGTTTACAGGATGGTTGTGCAGATTGGCCTCACCTTCTTTTACAGCCAGCTCCCCGACTATAGTGGGAGCACTGCCCTCATGCTAAAACCAAGAACTACACTGTAGAGGGTACAAGGCTTACAGAGTGGGGACTGGCTCCTCAGAGCACAGCCTCTTCTGGCAGTGTAAAATAGGGAGGCACTGGGGCCTAGCTCTCTGCCCACATGCCCTAAAGTGAAGCTGGGGAACTAGGACCCTGAAATCATATCCAGGTCATGAGGCCAGCCTTCTTATTGATGAGTAGGCCCTAAAAGGCAGAGGCAACCCACATCAGCTATCTGAAGCAATCAGTCCAATCCTTCATACACAGGGAGAGAAAGTGATCAGCACAAAAGGCAAAGACCAAGATGGATAGCAGAGCAAAGAACGCAAAGGAAACAGATGGTTCAAAGAAGAGAAGATAACCTTAAATGAATAAGATATTGTATCCATTAAATTAAAAAGGGCTGCTATCTGAGAATAAGAAAGAATTCATGGAAATTAAAAATACCATTGTCAAAATAAAAAATCGAATAGCAAGACTGGACCAAAGAGTTAAATAAATTTCCCAGAACATAGAGAGAGAAAAAAAAAAAAAAAGCTAAGAAGTGAATTATGAGAAGAGTGAAGAAATATGGAGAAGCAATATAAGAAGGCCCAAATCTACCCAGTATGAATTCCAAAAGGTAGGAATTTGTCCAAGAAACAAAGAATGAAGGCTGGTCTGAGGGTAATGAGTTATTTCAATTGATTGTTCACAGTCAGTTACAGATAAAACTCCTTGTTCTACTCTTTCCCTGCTTCTCACTACTGCACATGACTAGTAAAAGCAAAATAAATAAATAAATAAACAGAATAAAGGGGATTTTTCCATAGCTGAAGACAGGTAAGAGTCTCATGAGAGGGGGCTTCTATAATATACCCAGCAAAATTAGTTTCATAAAAAGACTCACACTTAAATAAATCCTTGTAAAATTTATTTTGCCAAGGCTAAAGAAAAGAAAATGTAATACTTATTGGTTGATAGGAGGGCAGGATAGCCTCAGGGGAGCAAAACTCAGGTTGGCATCTGACCTTTTTATTCAGGGTGTGAGAGAATACCTTCAGAGTTCTGATAGAAATGGATTTTCAATAAAAAATTCTATTCCCAGCAAAAGCTATCGACCAAATGGGATAATGAAATGGCAAAAATAAAGTCCTTATCTGAATATATGATACTTCTTGAAATAATTGTTTGAGAGAATTTATTCCAGCAGTATAAATAAAAGAGAAAGACATGGAATTATAAAAGCAACCAACCCTAGCCATTCAATACAAAGTAAAACCAGAAAAAGCAAAAGCAAGAAAACCCCTACAATAAACTAAACAAAGAATCCTTCAGCAAGATGAAATTGAAAACAGCAAATTAGATCAGCGAGTCAGGAGGCCTTGGAAAGAATATCTTTAAACAAAAAGAAATACATTTCTTTTAAAACACTGAGGATTCTGGATTATCATAGAGAGAAAGTAAACGCATATTCTAATAATATAAAAATTCAGTGCCCTGTTTTCTCTACTTCTTCTCTCCTTCTCCCAATTTAAGTATGTTCATATATTTTTCTATTGGCAAAGGTTAAATGACTTAGGGTTGCATCATTTTTTCTGAGTCTAACCATACATTAAAATGCAAGCTCTGTAAAGGCAAGATGTTCACCTGTTGTACTCACTGATGTGTCCTTAGAACTTAGAAGAGTGTCTGGCCCAAAGTATGTAATCAACAAACATTTTAATTGGAACTGAATGGAATTGATTATACAATGAATAGTAATATTCTTTTAAATAAAATATAAATTCTGACCACTTTTAGACTTAACAGCCAAAACACAGAAAAATAAAGTATAATTATATAAGAAAGTATAAATTCTATAAATTTTGGCAATGTAAACTTAACTATGTGATGAACTGAAGCTGTGACACTGGGAATACCCATGAGGGGAGGAGACAGAGACAGGAACGGAGGGCTATTAAATCCTTCATTGTCTTAGAGGGAAGTCAAGAGGTACTGGCTAAAATCAATGAATCAAGAAATGGAAAGTTGAAAATGAAAACCACAGGCCAGTATCTCTGATGAACACAGATGCAAAAATCTTCAACAAAATGCTAGCAAACCAAATTCAATAACACATTAAAAATATCATTCATCACAGTCATGTGTGGTGGCTCACACCTGTAATCCCAGCACTTTGAAAGTCCAAGGTGGGCAGATCATGAGGTCAAGAGTTCAAGAGCAGCATGGCCAACATGGTGAAACCCCATCTCTGCTAAAAATACAAAAATTAGCCAGGTGTGGTGGCGGGTGCCTGTAATCCCAGCTACTTGGGAGGCTGAGGTGGAAGAATTGCTTGAACCTGGGAGGCGGAGGTTGCAGTGAGCCAAGATTGTGCCACTGCACTCAAGCCTGGGTGACAGAGCAAGACTCCATCTTGAAAAAAATATATATATCATTCATCATGATCAAACGGGATTCATCCCAGGGATGCAAGGATGGTTCAATATATGCGAATCAATAAATGTGATAAATAATGTCAACAAAATGAAGGACAAAAACCATAGGATCATTTCAATTGATTCCAAAAAAGCATTTGATAAGATTCAACGTCAACATCCTTTATGACAAAACTCTCAAAAAAATGAGTATAGAAGGAACATACCTCAATATGATAAAAGCCATATATGACAAACCCATAGCTAGTATTATATTGAATGGAGAAAAATGAAAGCCTTTCTTCTAAGATCTGTAACAAGATGAGAATGCCCACTTTCTCCATTCCTATTTAACATAGTACTGGAAGTCCTAGCCAGAGCAATTAGACAAAAGAAAGAAGTAAACGGCCTCCAAATTGGAAAGAAAGATGTCAAATTATCCTTCTTTGCAGACGATATAAAATCATATTTAGAAAAACCTAAAGACTCCGCCAGAAAACAGAACTTATAAACAAATTCAGTAAAGTTGCAGGATAAAAAAATCAACATGCAAAAATCAGTAGCATTTCTATATGCCCACAGAAAAGAATCTGAAAAAGAAACCAGAGAAGTAATCTCATTTACAATAGCTATGAATAAAATAAAATACCAAGAATAAAGTTAACCAAAGAAGTAATCTCTACAATGAAAACTATGAAACATTGATGAAATAAATTGAAAAAGACACCCCAAAATGAAGATGCTCTACATTCATGAATTGGAAGACTCAATTTTGTTAAAATGTCTACACTACCCTAAATAATCTACAGATTCAATGCAATCCCTATCAAAAACCAATGACATTCTTGACAGAAATAGAAAAAAAATCTAAAATTTATATGGAACCACAAAAGACCCAGAATAGCCAAAGCCATCCTGAGCAAAGAGAACAAAACTGACGGAATCATATTACCTGACTTCAAATTATACTATAGAGCTATAGTAACCTAAATAGCATGGTGCTGACCTAAAAACAGACATTTGGGGCAAGGGAATAGAATAGAGAACCAGAAATAAGTCCACACATTTATAGTCAATTCATATTTCACAAAGCTGCCAAGAATGTACATTGGAGAAAAGACGGTCTCTTCAATAAATGGTGCTGGGGAAACTGGAGATCCATATGCAGAAGAATGAAACTAGACTCCTATCTCTTGCCATATACAAAAATAGAAATCAAAATGGATTACAGAATTAATTCTAAAACTAAAACTATGCAACTAATAGAGGGAAACATTAGGGAAGTGCTCCAGGACATTAGTCTGGACAAAGATTTCTTGAGTGAGACCTCAAAAGCACAGGCAATAAAAGCAAAAATGGACAAATAGGATCACATCAAGTTAAAAAACCTTCTGCATAGCAAAGGAAACAATCAACACAGGGAAGAGACAAACCACAGAATAGGAGAAAATATTTGCAACCTACCCATTTGACAAGGAATTAATAACCAGAATATACAAGAAGCCCAAACAATAGGAAAAAAACCATAATCTGATTTTAAAATGGGCAAAATATCTAAATACACATTTCTTTAAAAAATACATAAAAATGGCTGATAGGAATATGAAAAATCCTCAACATCATTAATCATCGGAGAAATGCAAAGTAAAAAATCTACAATGAGATATCATCTCATTCCAGTTAAGATGGCTTTTATCCAAAAGACAGGCAATAACAAATGCTGGTGAGGATATTGAGAAAGGAGAACCCTGGAACACTATTGTGGGAATGTAAATTAGTATAGCCACCATGGAGAACAGTATGCAGATTTCTCAAAAAGAACTAAAAATAGAGCTACCATGGAATCCAGCAATCCCACTGCTGGGTGTATATCCAAAAGAAAAGAAATTAGTATATTGAAGAGATAGCTGCACTTCCATGTTTATGGCAGCACTGTTTGCAATTGCCAAGATTTGGAGGCAACCTGTGTTCATCAATGGATAAATGGAGAAAGAAAAGGTGGGGAATATATACACTGGAATATTATTCAGCAATAAAAGAATAAAATCCTGTCATTTGCAACAACATGAATGGAACTGGAGGACATTAGGTTGAGTGAAATAAGCCAGGCACAGAAAGACAAATATTGCATGTTCTCACTCACATGTGGGAACTATAAATAAATAAATAAATAAACTCACAGAAATAGAGAGTGGAATGATGGTTGCCAGAGGCTGGGAAGGGTAGTACAGAGGAGGGGAGAAGTAAAGTAAGGATGGTTAATGAGTACAAGAGTACAGTTAGAATGAATAAGATCTAGTATTTTCTCGCAAAATAAGGTGACTATAGTTAACAATAACTTCTTGTATATTTTTAAATAATTAAAAGAGTAGAATTGGAATGTTCCTTACACAAAGAAATGATAAAGGCTTGAGGTGATGAGCACTTCAATTACCATGATTTGATCATGACAGATTGGATACTTGTATCAAAATATCACATGCACCCCACAAATATATACAACTATTATGTACTCATTAAACTATTTATTTAACGAAAAATAAATCTTTTAAAAGAAATGGAAACATGAAGATGTTGTATAAAGCTATAGAAGTATCTAAAAGAATAAAAAAATATATATCTGGAAGTTGCTGTTGAAGGGGAAGTATAAATGAGCCAAGAGCTTCATCGTTCATAAGGGGGTCCAGCAGATATACTTTGAAGTTGATATATAAAAAGTAAAGGAATAATAAGTTATTATTGTAGAGGTTGGCCTTAGAAAGATTCAAAATAGAAAAATGTTAAGCTGTTACCTCTGGGGAATGCCAAAGAGTAAAACCTTTACTTTTTTTTAAAATTACTCTCCAGCACCAACTGAATTTTTATTACCGTGTGCTCATACTTTAAAAGTGATATTTTTAATTTAAAAATAGTTTCTCAAGAAAGAGAAGAATTTTTAGGACAGAGAAAAATGATCCAACAGTTTGCAATTACATACTGCCTACCAGCAAGGACCATCAAACATTTTGCAAACATTATCTGATGGTGAGTGTCAGAATCTACATTTGCCAGATGGAGAAATTCAGACAAAGACGGAAGTAACTTGCCCATTTTCAGTGCATCTGTGACCAAGCCAGTGATAAAACTCAGGCTTCTTGGATTCTGAGTCCAAAGAAAGATTTGGATCGATTTCTCCTTAGAAAAACCACCACATATTGGTGTAATGATCACTAAGGAAGAAATCCAAACTAATAGATGGCATATTCTGTGTTTAGGGCTTGGGAAAAGCTTGTATTTTTCCGTTCAAAATCTGTTGCCAAAATGCACACTGCCTGTCAAGAGAAAGGCCAGTGCTTCTCTAAAGCACCTGACGGGAATATGTATCAGTTTGAGGAGCTAGCAAAGATAAAAAAAGGATAATCACAGTAACAATCACAAATAATTTTTAATTATCTTAATACAAGTACTATGTCTCACTATAAAGATCTCTGCCATTTTGTGACTATTTAGAAAACAATCTATGGTTAATTAGCTTGATAAATAATTCTGATTATTCTGCCATATGCCTCTTACTGATTCATACTACTAACACAGGTGGAGAAGAGGAAAAAAAATGGACTGATCTGACATAAATTTTACTATTGGTTTCAGTCTTAATGTGAATGTTTTAATATTCATTTTTGCCTGGCTTCTTTATTTAGTTGGAAGACTGGAGGTGAGAGGAGTAATTAAATGATTATAGTAGACTCCTCTGGTTTTGTCAGTGTGGTTCCCTTCCCCCTCCACAAACTCACTCCTCTGAAAACAGGTCTATACCATATGACCATGACCCTGGCCCAAATGGCCAAAGTGAGCATTGGACCAAATCTGCTGCAATCTTCCAGGAGAATTTGAAAGAGACAATGATTGGAGTCCAGCACTTAGTCTGGCTGGTTTCTTTCTTTCTTTTTTTTTTTTTTTTTTTGAGACGGAGTCTTGCTTTGTCACCCAGGCTGGAGTGTAGTGGCAAGATTTCGGCTTACTGCAAGCTCCGCCTCCCGGGTTCTCACCATTCTCCTGCCTCAGCCTCCAAAGTGGCTGGGACTACAGGCGCCCGCCACCACGCCCAGCTAATTTTTTGTATTTCCAATAGAGATGGGGTTTCACCGTGTTAGCCAGGATGGTCTTGATCTCGTGACTTCATGATCCACCTGCCTCAGCCTCCCAAAGTGCTGGGATTACAGGCGTGAGCCACCGCCCCTGGCTGTCTGGCTGGTTTCTTAAGTAAAGGAGAGGTAACCCCAGGAGCTGTTGGTGGCTATATTTTTTAGTGTGTGGTCTGAGAAACGGAAATGAAAAAGGAAGTAGACGTTCAGAGAAGAGCAGAGATGAGAGATGAATAGGGTGACCAGGAATTCATCATTTTTAAAACTGTGGTAAAATACAACATTACAAAATTTACCATTTAACCCTTTTTGAGCATGCAATTCAGTGGCATTATGTTCATGTTTTTTGTGCAACCATCACCACAGTCTATCTCCAAAATGTCTTCATTTTCCCAAACTGAAACTCTATAAGCATTAACAGGTAACTCCATTCCCACAGCCCCACAGCCCCTGGCAACTATTATTCTACTTCCTTTCCCTATGGATTTCACGATTATAGGAATTAATCATTCTTACCAGGGTACTGTTGAGAGTTGTGTTAATAATTTATTTACTTTCAGATTCAAATTCACCCTTCAATACCTGCTCTGCAATAATGGATGGAATTCCATTGAGCATTTCTTCTTTATAGAGAGGAGCATGTGAAGCTTTCTCAGTAGAGGGCCCCAAAGGGACAATGCAGAAGAAAGGAGCCTTCCTGGTGTTAGTGGTGGCTGCACCATCAGGCAGCAGTGTGGGTGTGGGAACATCAGTGGTGTTCTAATTCCAGCCGCAGGCCCAGAACTCATGATTTCTTGATGTCCTTGCAGCTCTGCCCTGGCCTAATGCCCACTTTCCCATGGCCTTCTTACCACAGACACTGCAGGCTCCAAACCTACTGTCTGCAATGGCGTCCCTACTCCCTCTGCAGGCTCACGTGCCAAGCCATTGGCTGCAGTTTTTGTAATGTGCCCCCTGTGCCCCAGAGGGTTGCTTCCTGCTTGCCCAGTGGCTGCAGACCAGCTCTTGGACTGGGCAAATCAGCAAACTTCTCTGCCATCCAGTGGCTGCAATCTGAGCCTTGGGGAAGGGCTCATCCTGTTTTATGTTCATCCCTCCTTGGGTACGCTCTTGGGTACTACTCAGCCTTAGGGTACCACATGGTACCCTATATCTTATATATTATAATTGCTCTTTTATCACAATTTTTAAAAATTTATATTAGACTTTCTCTGTTTAAGTCACTGTGGTTTCTGCTCCCTGATGGACAAAGACTGACACAAAAGTGAAAGGGGCAGGTTGACAGATGTCAACAAGGATAGGCCAGCACAAACTGGCGTGTGTGGTCACCTACCCTAGAGATGGGAAGGTGGGTCCTGACTATGCTGGAGTCTCTGATTTATTTCTGAAGTTCAGTTATCTATTTGCCCTTGAGTTCTGAGACAGTCCTATTTCTTAAATTATATCTCTTTGCTGTTAGAGAGCTCAAGTGTGTCTCTGTTACTTGAAACCAAAAAAGCCATCATTAATGAATATGCAATTTCACATTCTATTAAATAGGCCTCAGAAAAGGAAATAGAGGGATAAAGAACGACTATTCTAGAAGCAGAAAAAAAAAAAAGAGGAGAAGGGAGATTATGCTGAGGATTAACATGAGAGAAAATCCTAGTTCTTTAAATACCTCAGCTGGGCTTGACGCTGATGTAAGGGCCTCAAGTTCTTCAGAGATGACTCATCCCTGTCATCTCTGACTGATGGGGAGCTCACACAATGGAAGCTAGATGGGGCACTGGCCAAGTGATTCCGCATGCAAGAGAGCATGGCTGAGGTCAAATGAGGTCTCCTACTCTTCACCAAAACTAGACTTTGGGAACTGCTCACCTCATGTATCTCAGAGAAGAGTTAGGTACGCAGAGCCCACCCAAGTTCACTGGCTAGCCAGCTGCAAGAACTAAGGCTGCTTCACAGATGAACCACAATGGGACAGAGTGAAGGCCCACACCTTGGCAGCATGCTCCCAGTGAAGGGAATACATTGGGCTGGTTTCACTCTGCAGAGTCGATTCCTGCCCACTAATAAAGCATGTCCTAGGAAATATTATACATTTGCCAATCAGACTTGCCATTTGTTTGCTTGGTTTTTTTGTTTGTTCGTTTTTTTGAGGCAAGGTCTCACTTTGTCCCCCAGGCTAGAGCGCAGTGGTGAGATCTCAGCTCACTGCAGCCTTGCCCTCCTGGGCTCAAGCAATTCTCTCAACTCTCAGCTAGTAGCTGGGACACCAGGCACACGCCACCATGCCCAGATAACTTTTGTATTTTTTGGTAGAAACAAGGGTTTCACCCTGTTGTTTAGGCTGTTATAAACTCCTGAGCTGACGTGATCCACCTGCCTCGGCCTCCCAAAGTGCTAGGATTTCAGGCGTAAGCCACCACACCAGGCCTCCTTTTTTTTTTGAGACAGAATCTCGCGCTGTCACCCAGACTGGAGTGCAGTGGTGTGATATCAGCTCACTGTAACCTCTGACTCCAGGGTTGAAGCAATTGAACCACCCCCCTTGACCTCCCAAAGTGCTGGGATTATAGGGATGAACCACCACGCCCAGCCCAGAATTGCCATTTTTGTTTGAGGGAGAGCAGACAAATCCATATGGGTCTGTAGCAGCCTCACTTCTTGACTCCCCAGAAGAAAGAATTCTACAGAGGGGTATAAGGCAGAAGGAGACATTGAGGCAAGTTTTAGAGCAGGAGTGAAGGTTGATTAAAAAGCTGTAGAGCAGGAATGAAAGGAGGTAAAGTACACTTGGAAGAGGCCCAAGGGACTGACTTGAGAGATCAAGTGTGCAGTTTGACCTTTTGACTTAGGGTTTTATGTGTTGGCATGCTTCCAGGGTCGTGCATCCCTTCTCCCCTGATTCTTTCCTTGGGGTGGGCTGTCTGTATGTACAATAGCCTGCTAGCATTTGGGAGGGGGGCATGCGCAGTGTGTGTGCTGGAGTTGTACACATGCTCACTTGAGGCTTTCTTCCCTTACCAGTTGCATGTTCCTAGAAGGTCATATACCAGTTAAACTGCGCCATTTTGCCTTAGTGTGCATGCTAGAGCCCACCCATCCAACTCCTGAGATCTTGTCAGGAAGCTGCTGATCACCAGTTTCGTGTGTTTTCTGTCTTTTGGGAGACTGCCTTTCCCTGGGCTGGCTACAACCAATTATTAATGTTATGTTTAGAGAAATATTGTAACGACCACCTGACCATCACCTGATGGTCGCCTGACTTTCTTGGTGGGGCAAGAGGAGCCCTCTCCTGCCATGCTTATGTCTGACTAGCTACCTACTGTACCAGAGCCTCCCTCCCTGCACTTCCTCTCATGGTAAGATAGGACTGAAATTTTGGCGTCAATTTCCTCCTCCATGAGCCAAGATGAGAATTTAAGGAAGGAACGCAAATATTCCTCCTTTTCAATAGTTGACTTTTACCTTACCTATCCAAATACAGGTGTTTGTTTTTTTAATTCTGCACAGAATATTTGGCAAAGTATAATAATCATGCCTAGAATCATTTTTATATTTCAATGTGCCTTTTCTTCAGAGTAAAAAAAATGTTGCATCTGTCCTTAGTAGAGTATGCAACTTGAGATGCTTTTGCTATGAATGGAGAGAATCTAAGTAGACTTACTCAGTTTCTTTCATCTAGAAGTGAAAAGTTGGATAAGACACAGTCCTTGCCTTTTAGAAAGAGGGGCACTTCCATTCACATTGTGTTTCTCTTGGCTCTGCCATGGAGAACAATAATTAAATAAGGTTCTGACCAATCAGAATGGATGATGAAACAAGAGTGGGTGCTGCAACCAGTCGGAGCTGATGTCACAGTTAATGACAGGGATGCTGGCTGTACACACGAAGCAGGCTGTGCAGTATGCTGCAGTGGAGATTATCTCTGGATCTGTGAGAATCCAAGTCTAAGCTGGTAGAAAGGACTGTGAGAGAGTCCCTGGCTGCTCTGACTTCAGTCAAATCTTCCTGTCAAGTTGATGGCATTCAAAGATACTAAAAAACTGGCAAGTAGTTGGGGATTTTTCAAAAGTATTTCCCCCTGCAGCCTCCTCCTCCCATAGTTTTAATCATCTCAGTACATTGCAACACAGCTTTTCTAGTTGCTCTGTCCAAACACTTTGAAGTCATCAATTTCTCTTTTACTCTAATATCTCACATTTGCATTGTAAGCAAATCTTGACAACTCCACCTTCAAAATATGTCCAGAATCTGACTACTTCTCAGCACTTCTATTAACTATTTTTCTGACCCAGTTACCCTCATTTCTTGCCTGGATCACTGGAATGTCTTTCTCACTGGTCTCCTGCCCCACTTTAGTCTATTCGTAATCTGACAGCCAGGGTCATTTCATTAAAATAGAGTTGAATTGTGTTGCTCCTCTCCTGGAAACTCTCCAATGGTTTCTCATCTTAGAGTAAAAGCTAAGGGTCTTACCCTGGCTTACAAGGCCCACATTATCTAGAGCCCCATTATCTCTCTGACTGTATCTCCTACTAACTCAATGTGGCAGACTGATGGCAAATCTGGTCCTAATTCTCCACCTTTCTATTCACACCTTTTGCAATGTGACTCTGAAGCTCTTCCTATAAAGTGGAGTTTATTTCTCCATTCCTTGAAACTAAGCTTGTCTTATCAATTGCTTTGGCTAATAGAATGTGGCAGAAGTGACAGTTTCCATTCTGAATTTAGGCCTTAAGAGGGCTTATGTGTATTCTCTCTCTTGCACTCTCTCTCTAGCCTCTCTCCCTCCCTTTCTCTCTTTGACTCTCTTTTGCTACTGGAGGATATGAGAAACAGAGATATGGAAGCAGACCTACATCAACCCAGTCATTTTGTCAAAAGTCTCAGATATGTAAGAGCACTCAGACAAGATCAGCAAAGCTGTGTAGGCTTGCAGCTGACTGTGAAGGCATGAATAAGCCCCACCACAATTAGCTCAGATCAGCAAAACCATCTAGCTGATCTTGAGACTGAGGGGAAACCCTAAATGTTTATTATTGTATACCACTGCAGTTTCGAGTTTACTTGTTACTCGGAATTATTGTGAAATTGATGACTGATGCATTACTCTTGCCCATTATTCTCCAGCCTTCTGGAAAACACCAGTCACCTCTCTACCTCACAGTCTTTGCACTGGCTGTTCTCTCTGACTAGAATGCTTCCCCTCAATCCTCCTACCTCCAATAGCTGCATGCCTTGATCCCTAACCAACTTCAGATCTTTTCTCAAATGTCATCATCTTAGTGAGATCTTGTCAGAACATAACATACAATGCAAACTTCTTTGAACACTTCCTAGTCCCCCTTGTCAACTTTCAACTTTCTTTTCAGCATTTATTGCTGTCACACATATATACATATATATTTTTTTTCTTTCTTTTTTTTCTTCCTTGTTTGTTGTCTAACTCCCGTGCAAACTCCTTGGGAGCAGAGCTTTTTTGACTATTTTATTCAAGACTATATTCCTATGCCCAAAATGGTATCTGGCACATAAAAGACACACAGTACATATTTGTTAAATAAATACGTGAATGAATGTGAATTCTCCACAGAATGGTAGAAGTGATGATAAAATGTTTTCCTCAATTTTTAAAAAGTTGGTAAAATTAAAAATAAAACATTATATCTGCTTGATCTATATAACTTCTGTCCTTCTCTACCACCATGATCCTAGTCATAGCCACCATGAGCTCCTGTCTGCATGGTTGCAATTAACTCCTAACTGGTATTCCTGCCATCAGTCCTTGCTCCCTACAATTTCTTTTTCTCCATTGCAACCTGATGATTTTTTGAAAGGGAAAACCTGAAAGACCAAAATCCTTAGCATGGCTCCATGGGCTCTTCTCCTCACTCTCTTTGCTCATTCTCCGGTCTTCAGGTTTCCTGAAATAGTCATGCCTCTTCCTGTCTCAGGGCCTTTTCACAAGCCATCCCCTCTTTCTGAGAGGCTTACTCTTAATCCTCCCTCAGCCTAGTCAACTCCTACTCATCCTTCCATTCTTATGCTGAAAAGTCTTCCCTGAATCCACAATCTCAAGTTTCTCTGAGAGTCTGTGCTTTCTGTTTAAGGCACAAATGCAGTTAATAATTCTGGGTTTGTGCAATTACTTGTCTGCTGTCTCCTTTTTCCAATATACTGCAAGCTCAGTGAAGAACTAAAGCTATTCAACAGATCATTTGGCTAAGTTTGGCCTCAAGTTCATATAAGCCCTTTGTAGTTGAGAGATTTTTAGTGTCAAACAGGAAACAACTATGAAGAAAGAGTTTTGCATAATGAGTTGCATCTTCCAGGAAAGTCTCAGCTCCGATATTTTTATTCCTTTCTGAAGCCACAAAGGTCTATAAACCGCTCCTCTCCCATGATCATCACCAGCGCATTAGCAGAAGACAGTCAGAGAGTATCGACAATGTAAAGGAGTTGTGTTGGAGAACAACACCTCTTGTCATTCTTGCACTGTCATGATTTATGCAACCAAGTATTGCATTAGACAACAGCAATTAGGAACAGAAATGGACCCAGCAAGAGCCACAGAAACAGTGTTGATTAACTCTGGATAGTGGATTAGTCTTCCATTGCTTCAAACAAATTACCACCAACAGTGAATTAAAACAAGACATTTATTACCTTCCAGTTCCGTGGATCAAGAGTCTGAGCACAGGTTAGCTAATTCCTCTGCTCACGGTCTCTCAGGGTTGCAATCAAGACATCAGCTGTGCTGCAGTTCTTATCTGAGACTGAAGGTCCTCTACCAAGCTCATTCAGGTTATTGGCAAAATTCAATTATTTGGGGTTGTAGGAATGAGTTCCCCTTTGCCTGCTAGCTGCCTGCTGGGGATTGTGCTCAGCTCGCAGAGACCACTGCCATTCCATGCCGTGTGGTCCCCATAGGCTGCCATGGCAGGGATGTTTGCTTTTCTCCAGGCCAGCGGGAGTGCACCTCTCTGAGTTCCTCTTCCCAGCACCAAGTGAAGAAAGCGCTCTGCTTTTAAAAGACTCACCTGAGGTTGGGCGTCGTGGCTCACGCTGTAATCTCAGCACTTTGGGAGGCCAAGGCAGGTGGATCACCTGAGGTCAGGAATTCGAGACCAGCGTGGCCAACATGGTGAAACCTCATCTCTATGAAAAATGCAAAAATTAGCTGGGCGTGGTGGCAGGTGCCTGTAATCCCAGCTACTCAGGAGGCTGAGGCAGGAGAATTGCTTGAACCTGAGAGGCAGAGGTTGCAGTGAGCTGAGATCACGCCACTGCACTCCAGCCTGGGAAACAACAACAAAAAAAGGACTCAAGTCCACCCAAGATAATTTTACTCACAAGAGTAATATGTCATTATATTCACAGGTTCTGTTCACACTGAATAGAACCATACAGGGCATGTGCATCACGAGTAGGAATATAGGGGTTGTTTTAGAATTCTGTCTACCACAGGGCAGCTGATAACAATAGCAAAAGATTGAGTGCTTATTTATTGCTAGCACTGTGTTAAGTGCTTTTTAGCATTTAATCTTTAAAAAATACAACATTGTTTCTATCTTGTGTTTCTGTTTTGTTTCTATTTCTATTACTTTATTTTACAGATGGAGAAACTAAGGCTTAGAGGTTGGGTGACTTTGCTCCATTTCACTCAATTGGTAAGAAGCATAACCTAGATTTTGAACTCTGACTCCAGAACCCGTTCTTATCCACCTTGCCTCATCAAAGCTGGTTCTCCTGTAGCCAGGAGAATGAGATTATCACCGTTTTATGGATGTAAACAGTGGTTTGGGAAGATTAAATAACATACTCAAGACCACCCAGTTAGTAAGTAATAGAGCAGCCTACAATCTAATCTTCTTCTCAGTCCCACACTGGGGCATCCCATGTAATTGAGGGATACTCCCAAATTGCTTGTCAACTAGAAGAAAATGTAATAAGAAACCCTTCCCCAGAGACAGAGGAAAGCAGTGTGTTTTCTGGCTCCAAGGCTTAGTAGAACTGTATAATACACGTTATCAGTTCTATTTCTTTTACCTGTAGTGAGTGAGAAGCAGAAGTGTTTTATTCTCATGCTGAGGAAAACAATCTGAACTATGGGCACCTGACAATCACTCCCTTTGAAGTTTCATAATACTTAGCACCAGGAGCAGGTCCTCTCCTATGGTGATAAAGGTTAGTTAGTGATTATTCACTTCCCCCTCTCTGTGCCTTTACACCTTTAAATGAAAGGTGTCCTGGGGTCAAAGCAAATAATTATTCATGGGTGAGGATATGTTTCCTTGTAACTAATATTATTTTTTTCATTACTTCTTGCATAGAGACAAAACAGCTTTGACCCACAGCTGTTAACTGATACAAATTATCCACTGCAAACGTCATCACATCACACCACCCTCACCTGTGCTTTGGCAACCAGGGGCCAGTTTTCTCCTGAGAGTGGTGTCCACCTTGTTTCCCCTTTCTTTCCCATGGCTACGAATGCAAACAGTAAACACTTTGTCCACAGACAGAAATTAAAAGGGCATATTGTAGTTCTCTCCAATACCTGATGTCTAATCTCCCCTGTCCTGCAATTGTCTTTCAGGCAAGAAATAGAAAACAGTCATCAGAAAAGTTTTACTTCATTAAAGTGTCCTGCCTGGTCACGGTTTGGGTTATAACTGCATTCTTCTGTTAACAGCCACAGCTTCTGTTGGGCAGCTCCTGTCTCAGGGTTCTAGCTAGCCCCAGGCACCAGGCACCAGGAGGAACATTCCTTTCTCCTGCCCACTCAGATGAGGGCTGGCAATAGCAGCCCACTGACACTAGCCCCGGGACCTTCATGATCCCTTGATGGTTGCCTTAGCCCTGCCCGTACCTGAGTAAATAGCTCTTTTATAAAAATATTCTTAAACCAGAAACTCTGGCTGAAAATTGCTCTAAACTGAAACGACCTTTGGAAAAATTTTAACAGTGAGAAATTGATGACATTGAAAGGGATCTAACCTAACCAACTCCATCTTGCCTTTAACCTTCAAGCTGCCCTTGTTCATTCCTGGGCATAGGCCAAACTAACTTTGGGAGACAATTTAGTTTATAGTTTATAGTTTAAAACAAAGACGACAACAGCCCTTTCCCGAAACAAACCTCCTTCTTGCCTGGGGACAAGACTGCCTTTGTAGGACTAACAAATTAGTCACAAGATTAGAAATTATGGTTTAGAAGCCATGCAGCCACAGCCAGAGGCCACAAGATTCCTAACCTTCCCAGTTGCTCCTATAGATAATATTGTATCCTATGGATAATATTGTAGAACCTAATGGTGCTTGAGATATTTTTCAGACCCTGAATTCTGATGGATAAGCTGGCACCACCCAGACTGGTAAACGGCTCATCTGGTCCTGTGGCCTCTACCCAGGAATCGACTCAGAGCAAGAAGACAGCTTCAACTTCCTATTATTTCATCCTCAACCCAACCAACGAGCATTCCTCATTCCCTAGCCCCCTGTTCACCAAACTATCTTTGAACACCTCTAGCCTCTGAATTTTTGGGCTGGCTGATTTGAGTAATAATAAAACTGCAGTCTTCCATTTGGCGAGCTTGAAGTGTATTTAACTCTTTTTCTATTGCAGTTCCCCTATCTTGGTAAGTTGGTTCTATCTGGGCATCAGGTAAAATGAACCCACTGGGTGGTTACAAATGGCTTAATAAAAGTAAGCATATTGTCGAGGGGGAACTGAACATTCGTGCATTGAAAAGATGGGCACCCCTGCCCCCTCCACAACAGCCTGTGTCTCTCCTTCCCTCCATTGCCAACTTCTTACAAGAGCAGCCTCTAGTTCCTCACCCCTCCCTGGGCAAAAGTCTCCATGCATTTCCCAGTGTGAGGTCAGAGGCATAAAAAAGCATATTGTTGAGGGGGAGCTGAACATTTGTGCATTGCCCAAATAACACCACACAGATTACCTTGTAGTCATAGGAGGGAAAACATAATGCTGCCTTGGAAGAAGAAAATTATTGTTTGCCTTAATTCACCGGTCAGTACTAGAATATCTAGCGGTGAGTGAACCAGAAAATAAATATATCATCACAAAATACAATAAGAAGTACATATCTCCTATGATATAATCTAGCTAACAAGGTTTAAATTGAATTCACCATGCTTTTGCAATTTACTTTCTCTTTTGTTTTGTTGTTTAAGAGATGAAGTCTCACTGTATTGACCAGGCTGGTCTCGATCTCCTGGGCTCAAGTGATCCTCCTGCCTTGGCCCCTCAAAGTGCTGGGATTACAGGCATGAGCCACCATGCCTGGCCACATTTTACTTTCAGTTTATAAGAAAAAAGAAAGTCAGAGAAACAAGTTAAATGAACCCATAAGGAAGCAACTTGTCAAATCCAGAAAATGGGTTGTTCCTTAGGTTAATTGGCCAAATTCATTTAACAAGCCTAATGTCATGTTTATGCTTGGAAAAGGGCTTAAGAAATGTCCATGCAATGTGTAGGCCTGAATTGGTTCCTGATTGGACAAACTACAAAAGACGTTTCGGGGATGATTTAGATCATCGGATATAGACTGGATATTAGGTAAAATATAGTGACATGGAAAGTTTTATAAAAACAGTATGTAACAATTCATAAAATGGTATTTTTCTCAGTTTGTAAAAAAAGATATGTCTGTATATATATATATATGCATGCTTAAAATTTTTGGAAGGATGTACAATAGGATATTAACAGTGGTAAGCTCTGGATGGTGGGAATGGTGTATTTTCATTTTCTTATTTTTGTTTATTTATACATGGGCTGCTTTGTAATTATAAGAGGTTTTTAATTTAGTAAGGAGAAAGTTTATCAGTGTGTAAGTTTAAGTGTGTAAGTTTAACCAAAACCAAGGAAGTAAATGACGTCGCCCAGGGAAGAGTATGTGAAAAACAAGAAGGTGGCTGAGGAAACAGCTTTTAGCAACATCAAGATTTCAGAGAGAAGACTAGAAGGAGAGCTGGTCAGAGACTGAGGAGGAGCTGTGAGGGAACAGAAGAAGCAGGAAAGCCAGAGGACAGTGCTCCCAGAAACAGGAATGGTCAGGTCCCAAACGCTGCAGACAGGTAAGCAGGATGAGGGTTAACACCAGGCCTCTGACCTCACAGTGGGAAATGCATGGAGACTTTTGCCCAGGGAGGGGTGAGGAACTAGAGGCTGCTCTTGTAAGAAGTTGGTAATGGAGGGAAGGAGAGACACAGGCTGTTGTGGAGGGGACAGGTGTGCCCATGTTTTCACAAGGAGAGCCATCGCCATTCAGGTTGCGTTCTTTGTGAATGAAAACCCCTGGATCACTACCGGGGTACGCTGTGAGTGGTACCCCCCGGGAAGAAATGAAAAGGAGAACCCTAGGAAGCACGAGGAGGAACGAGTTATTTGGAAATGGAGAAGAGTTAAGCAATTTGCAGAAAGTCCCAGGAAATGGAGAGATTGGAAATCTAGGAGAAGGAAGGATCACTTGTGCCACTGGATCCAGGCTTATACAGAGGAGGGAATGAGGTGGAGAGCAGAGGAAGCAGGATGGAGTTTGGGGAGGACTGAGACAGGTGTCCTGTGACTCAGAGGGCAAGGGGCCAGCACCAGAATGTGCCAGTCACGCCTTCCATGGAAGCTGCCAGACTACAGTGATGATTAGCAATTATAAGTATACTTTGAAAGCAACTTTTCCAAGTGGCAGTGTGCTGCTTTGGGGATTACTGTAGAGCCATACGGGCAGCTCTGAGATCATGTGAACCTCATACGTTACTGGGGAAGGGGGATGCCAACATGATGGGATTTAAGGGACAGCCAACGACCCGTCACCCCCAAAATATCTCCCAGGGGCTTTTCACAGTGATAAGCAATGGGATAACGTGAATAGATAATGCAAGGTGTTGTGTCAGTGGACGAGTTTGCAGACCATCTCTATTGTCATGCACCTTTCTTTGTACTTCAACGAATGCAAATCATGTACGTTTTGAACTTCAGTTTGACTTGCTTTCATGAACATTTACCAAATACCCACTGGGCAAAAATGGCACTGCCCTCAGTTCAGCCCAGGATGTTTCATTTGATTGAGAATCTATTTAGAGAAGGGGCTGGAACATTCTGGAGCTGTGCCTGCAATGAGAAAGATACAGCAGTTCTCTGTGTGCCGGAAACAGAGAACTGTCTCCCCAACCCCGCCAAAAAAAAAGCCCAATAGAAGAATGAAGGTGCCATGTTGACTGTGACAGTCCTCTTCACCCCGTCACTGAACGGAAGAGCCCCAGTGTCTTCTGTCTTTCTGTCCCATGGAGTCCTGCCTTGGTGCTGCCATCTGTTGCCTGTTGCCGGGGTCAGCAGGTCTCAGATGTGCACGCAAGCCTCCAAACCGGGGCTTCGAGGAGACCGCAGCGGCCTTCTGCGAGACCAAGTGGCTGCTCAGGGTCGAGCAGCTCCTAGAGTATTAATTAGAGCCTGTATCCCAACTGCTTCACTTGCAGTGCCCTGCGGTTCTGGGACAAGCTGTTGGTAGGCAGGTTTTTTTCTCTGGTGCCCGTTTCTAGACACTCATCTTCCCAATTTATCTTTCAAACAATACCTTGCCGCAGAGGAGTAGTATCCTCCATTCCTCTCACAGCTGTAGGAACTCTTGAGGCTTTGTACAAATGTGTACAACGTGTGGAGATTCCAGCCAACATGAGAGTGGGAACGAACACAGCAAAGGGAGAGATTGCAGGGCGGTGCTGGGCTATTAATTACAGCTCAGTGGGGATGGGGAAGGAAACGGTAACTCAGAGAGGGGCTCCAGAACTAAAGCAAACAGGAAGGTTTTAATGAGAAAGTCCCGGAGAGGAAATGACTCAGTGGTTTGGAAAGAGTGGGCTATCCAAAGAGAGGGAAGGGAGCCAGTCCAAAGGGGGGACCCTGAGGAGGGGCCAGACTGTTTTTGGTTCCCAAAACATAGAAACCAGCTTCGTTCTTCACTCAGGGCTTTGAGGAGGGGAATCCTTGGGGTGGGAGCAGCTGTTGCTACAAGACTGAGAAACGTATCTTGACTTTTTCGGGCAGGGAGACTGAGACCACATGGTGAAGAATCTGTTTGGAGAAAGGGCTGGAAGATTCTGGGGCTGTGCCTGCAATGAGGGATATACAACAGTTCTCCTTATGCCGGGAACAGAGAACATCCTCTTAAAAAAAAAAAAAAAAAAAAAAAAGCCAGACAAAAGAAGAACTAAGGTGAAGAGTTTCCTGTGATCACATTATGCTATGTGCATGCGCAGCAGAGAGGGAACACATTTTATATTTTCCAATTCAAAAAGCAGGACGTGGCTTTTTTTTTTTTTTTTTTGAGACGGAGTCTCTCTCTGTCGCCCAGGCTGGAGTGCAATGGCCGGATCTCAGCTCACTGCAAGCTCCGCCTCCCGGGTTCACGCCAGTCTCCTGCCTCAGTCTGCCGAGTAGCTGGGACTATAGGCGCCCCCCACCACACCCGGCTAATTTTTTGTATTTTTAGTAAAGACGGGGTTTCACCGTGTTAGCCAGGATGGTCTCGATCTCCTGACCTCGTGATCCGCCGGTCTCAGCCTCCCAAAGTGCTGGGATTACAGGCTTGAGCCACCTCGCCGGGCCAGGACATGGCATTTAACAAAACATATTTTTTCCAGTTTCTGAATTTGTGTATGTGAAATACTTTAAAATGATATGAAATGAAATTATACTTCATCACAAATTGAAGTAAATGAATTTATTACAATTATAACATTGCATGAAATTGGAAGTGTCTTGGAAAATCTGGAATGAATGAACACTGTGTTTTCAACTGAAGCGTATCTGAGAAGAGCTGAGGAACAAAACTTTACAAATCACGAGTTTATTAGTTTCTTCTTGAATCAGTGGTTGAGGGAGAAAGAGAAAGGGGAGAACAAGCTTCCTTCTGAGAGGTGGGGTCGGGGAGAGAGAGGCCCTTGCAGTGTATTTGAGTGTAAAGGATGAGGAAGCTGGGACCTTGGGGAATTGACCGATTGATTTTCAACTCTCTACTTGTGTCTCAGGAGAACCTCAGTTTCCAGATCTGAAAAGTGCTCACAGAATTGCTATGAGCTGATATCCACTGGGTACCAGTGTCTGTCCCTGATGGCTCTTGCATGAATCTTTTCTTCCTTGACCCTATCTCAGGTGATGTATGCAAAGATGCTCCCACTTTTGAAAGGTGCCTTGTCACTGAAAACACCTTGCAATTTCGCTGGCATCTGGGGGTGGAACAGACATGGGCATTTTGGGCCTCCTTCAGAAGGGCAATGAGGCCAAGCCCCCTCACACGGGCCAAGCCAAGCTGCTGCTGATCAGTGCCCCTGTGCACCAGTAATGGCTGGGCCTTTCGCTGGCTGGACAGGAAGCTCTAAACAGTCTGGGAGGAGAGAAATGTGTGTTGAACTAGGCTAGAGCGAGAGCTTGGTAATTTTTGAAGAGTGAACATCAAGAGCAGTAAAGAGGGAAAAAATGTAAACACAAATGACCCGTGGAGCTCCCAGTACATTTTGTCTGCCCCGAGGAGCAGCCTTGGCAGGAAGACTGTGAGAACCTCAATCATGATCACGAGGACCTTCCCAGCCTTGGCTTATCCAGCAGCGGGCTCCTTCAGGGACTTAAAAGGGCATTTTATAAGCTACTCACCAGGGACCTCCTGCTAGGGGTAGGGCAGAGACTCTGGTCATTTCCACTGAAACCCAGCTTTCAATGCTGTCAATTCTGGGTACCCTGGCTTCTTCTAAAGAGGTCTCTGTCTTTTAAATTTTGTCACTTACACTACTTGCTTCAATGACTCTGAACTTGGTGTGCCGTTCTGTGGCTTTGCTGCTGTCTGAATCACATGTTTTGCCTGCATTACCAAGCAGGGCTTGGAGCCCAGTCTCAGGAGGAGGTGGCCAACGCTTCCCATTCCAGTTACCAAGGCTAGCTGGGGGCTCTTGCCGTCACCAGCACACTCTCTTCCTCAAGGTCTCTTTTCTCATTCTAAATTAGCCGTCATAAAAGTTTCCAACTGGGGCCTTGGGAGGAGTTCAAGTCAATTCAAATTAATACATATTTGAGCACTTACTATGTGCCAGCCATGCTGTGGGATTCCAGAGTGAGTCAAACCTTAGTTTGTACTCCCCTAGGCTTTGCATGCCTAGAGAGGAAACAGTTCCAACAGGCTGGGAATGCAGGTTGACTGATGGAATGGAAACAGTTCGTTGTTCTCATATTCATTCAAAAAATGTTTATTGAGCACCCACCATGTGCCAGTACCTTGGAGCTATAGCAAAGGGCACAAATATGGGATCTGAGATCAGACAGAATTTAGTCAAAGCCTAGCCTTTGACATGAGTGTGTTCTTGGGCAAGTCCCCTAAACACACTGATCTCCAGATTTCTCATTTTTAAAATTTAAATCATAAAAATTATATTAATATTAATAATACTATTTTGCAGCGTTCTTGTGAAATCAAGATGTAGGTATAATAGGCATGCAATAAATGTGGCTGATTGGTTGTTCTAAAATAGATGAACAACTGTGTATAATGGTTGAATATGCAAGTGGAGAGGTAAAGAGAAATAATTTTAAGCTTTGCTGTGCATGACTCAATGCATGGGCATGGCAGAAGGAGAAATAAAGCTGCATACGGTCAGCCTTAGCATGTGCTGTTTCCACATGTGCAGATTCAGCCAATCTTGGAAAATTGGAAAATATTTGAAAACATTTAAATAACAATACAACAATAGAAAAACAGTACAACCTAAAAATAATGCAGTATAACAACTATTTGCATAGAATTTACATTGTATTAGGGATTATAAGTAATCTAGAGATTATTTGAAGTATACAGGAAGATATGTGTAGGTTATATGCAAATACTACGCCATTTTATATAAGGGACTTGAGCATCTGTGGAATTTGGCATCTGTGGGGGTCTTGGAGCTGATCCCCTTTGGATACTGAGGGACAACTCTACAGACAGGTGGCATTCTAGACCAGGGTATGCCTAAAGCAGTGTTCCTCAAGGGTCCAGGAGTTTTCTAAGAGAATGATGTAATTTTTCATTTTTTAGACTTTGATGATTATCTGATTTACATAGATGCATATACAGTTGACCCTTGAACCATACGGATTTGAACTGTGCAGGTTTATTTATATGTATATTTTCTTCTGCCTTGACCACCCCTGAGACAGAAAGACCAACACCTCCTTTCTTTCTCTTCCTCAGCCTACTCAGTTAGAAGATGACAAGGATGAAGACATTTATGATGATCCACTTCCACTTAATGAATAGTAAACATATTTTCTCTTCTTTATGATTTTTCTTATAAACATCTTCTTTTCTCTAGCTTACTTTATTGTAAGAATACAGTATATAATATATACAACATAAAAAATATGTGTTTATCGGCTGTTTATGTTATCAGTAAGGCTTTTGGTCAACAATAGGCTATTAGCAGTTAAGATCTGGGGGAATCAAAAGTTATATGCAGATTTTCCACTGCATGTGGGTTGGTGCCTGTAACCCCCAAGTTGTTCAGTGGTCAACTGTATATACATACATATAAATATAATATATATGTACTTACAAGTTTATATATTCTAAGTTATCTGAATGTCCAGTTTATAATCCAGGTACTGCATGATTTCAACCTCTATGTATTTACATGTATATCACAATGTGTAATAAATTAATGCTAAGTAAAGCTATTTATTTTCAGAACTAGTGAGGAATGAAGAAAGGTGGACTTAACACAAAAATGCGTTTGCACAGCAGGGTCCATTTTATACAAAGGAAGGTTTAAAAGTCGTTTGAATAGAGAGAAATTGAGAGATGAGAGAAGATGTTTGCATCAGGTACATGGTAATATAGATGGGCTGATTTCAAAAGCGCATGGGCTTGGAGAGTCTACCACAATGTATGTGAGTAGAGATTTCATTTTACGAAAACAATATTAGGTCACCTTTCATGAACGTTATTAATTACAATTTTACTGGTTTTGTGATTTTTGGTATTTAAAACATAAATATGTTAGTTGTATATAAACACTAAAGTAAAATGAGTTAATACCTGGTTTTATATTGTATAAATTTAAATAACATGTTCATAAATAAAAATAATGTAAGTCTAATCTAGGGATCCACTAGACCTCTCACAGGCAAGATATGTTCTTGGTTTAGGACAAGGCTGCTGCATTCCTTCCCGTGTGTAGAAGGAGAAAGTCTAGAAATGCTGCCATTTTCCAGAGGAGGGCCTGCATGAGCAGATTCCTGGGAACATTCCAGAGGTGAGGCTATCACAGAAGATCTTGGAAGGGTGCAAAGCAGCCTGTACTATTGAGGACAGACTCTGTTTCCTCAGCTTTCTCCCAGTTGAACCTCCTGACTCACAGAAACCTGACCTCCTGTTGCTTTTCTCTACTTTTTTAACCTACTTATTCCACAAGCTGCAGATGTACCACGTGCCAGCTGTTGTGCTAAGCCCAGGGATGCAGTAGAGAACAACATGGACATGGCCCCTGTCACCCAGGAGCTTATAGTGGAATGGACCATTGTATTCAACTTTAACTCTCAACTCTCACTTCCTGTTCTTTTCCACAAACCTAAGTCTTTAGAATCATACACCAAATTCCCGCCCAACTTTTGCAAGTAAACAAACTTCTTTTGATTTATTCAACCACATACCTAGAAGACAGCATGTCCCAGGTGTGTCAAGGACATTTTCTCCAGTCTTTTCCTTAGTGCTTGTCTGATTCTAGACTAGGTAGCTACAAAAAGCAAGGTCTTTGCAATTAGGGAGCCGTGGCAAGTTAGGTTGGTTCTTTGGAAGCAGAACCTGAGACAGGGCTTTGAGGACATGAGATGTATTGATTTATTCAAGAAAAACTTGTAATGGAGGAGGGGAAGCAGAAAGTGAAGGTGGAAGAGTGAAACAATGTGTTCTCAAATGTGATCCCCAGAGGACTTTGGAGCGTAAATGATGTCACAGACGTTCTGCGGAGTGTGTGTGTATGTGTGTATATTGGAGGTGAGGGGTGACTGGGGGGATAACTTCCTAGCTAAGGCAGCTCCCAAGAGCTTTAAGGATAATTTCCAGAGAAGGGGGAATCTGTGAGCTGTCAGCTTATCACCCTGTAGGATGAGCACACCAGCCTGATAAAGGGGATCTGAATGGGACACCAAATGAACCCACCACACTGAGGTTCAAGTGCAGGGTTTGTCTTCACAAGTTCATGACCTTTATATGAGATGACTGTGAAAATTACCTAGTGCCATAGCTGTCCCTCCCTTTCCCTTCAGGCACTACAATGAGAAGTTCTTGACAGACAAGCCGAATTAGGAAATCTACCTGATTTATACTTGTGGCTTGGCGAGAAGGTGAAATCTGTCACTGAAATCCATTATACTTTATCCTTATTTCCTGCACCCCACTCCCAAACCACATGGAGGAATCCATCCTCCACCTTGCCCTGTGCTTACCCATGCTTGGGTCATTACTCCTAAAGGATTAGTTTCTTACCTGTCTAGAATTGATACCTCTCGGGCAGTGCTTCCCAAACTGTATTCCATTAAACTGTAGTTTAATGGGGTCAGGGAATAAGGGTTGCTGTAAAAAGAATAATTCACCTGCCACCAAAGTCCACATGTAATCTCTGAAACCCATGACTATGTTCAGTTACATGGCAAAAGCAACTTTGCAGAGGTGACTCAGGTTAGGGACCTTTGAGAAGGGGAGAGTAGCCTGCATTATCTAGGTGGGGTCAATCTAAACACATAAGTCCTTAAAAGCTGAAAATCTTTCCTGGTTGTGGTCAGAGGGAGATAAGACAGAAGAAGGAGAGATTCAAAATATGAGAGGGATTTGACCTGCTATTGCTAGCTTTGCTGATGGAGGAAGGGGCCGTGAGCCAAGGAATGTGGGCAGCCTCCAGAGAAGCTGGGGAGAGCCCTCAGCTGACAGCCAGCAAGGAATGGAGCCCTCAGTCCTGTAACAGCAAGGAACTGAATTCTCCCAACAACCTGAACTACAAAGGAAACCGATCCTTCTCTTTGAGCCTCAAGAAAGGAACATAGCCCTGTGAATAACTTGAGTTTAGCCTAGTGAGACCTGTATCAGACTTCTGACCTCCAGAACTGTAAGATAAATTTGTGTAATTTAGCTGTTATGTTTGTGGTAATTTGTTGCAGCAGCAATAGAAAATTGATACAGGAGCTCTGCTCAGATGTGTCTGGGAAATGATGCTATAGAGCATATTAATAATCTTGTTATGGAATAGTCATAGTAAAAACAAAACCAGTAATAAAACGTTAATTGAATCAAGGAGCAGATAACTTGTTCACTATAAACAGAAAAGCTGACACTGCACTGATTCATAATTCTGTGTTCTGATAGTGTCACATGTTGTGTGCAAATAGAGGGCTGCCGCAGATTCGCAGCATCCAACTCCGTTGTCATAGTTACTCTTTGAAGAGAAAGATGCCCTGACAAAGACCAGATTGGCTATGGTACGTGGTGGGAAGGTACCCCGAGGTGGCCAGATGCCTCTACATGCGTGTCAGAGATGCCTTCTGAAATCTGTATTCAGTCAGCTCTGCCCCAAATGGAAACATAGTCATTTGCATTTGGAAAAGGAGGAGTTGTTCTTCCATCCTAAGACACATGAAAACAAATACCAACAGAAGCAATGTTTTGAAATGGATTTTGCCCCCAGTTAAGCATTAACTACTCTTGGTAACTTCTCATGGTCATTTCCTACCCTTCTCCCACTCAGTCCTTCCTCACTGGCCACACTGGGCTTCTTGTTATTTTTTGAACATGCCAAGCTTATATCCCTCAGACTCTTCCTGCTCTTCCCTCAGCCTGGAATGCCCTTCTTCCAGATGTTTGCTTGTTTCACTCCCTCCCCTCATTCAGGTTTCTGCTCAAATGTTCCCATTTCAGCAAGGTCTTCCCTAAGCACTTTGTCTAAAATAGACATCCCTCTCCCTAATAGTGTCACTCCCCTTACCTAACTTTATGGAACTTCTGTGTTTATTTGAGCTGTTGTTTGCCGTCTCCCCACCAGACTGTAACCTGCATGAAGGCAGGCACCTGGTCTCTTGCTCACTGCTATTACAGCCCCAATTTCTGGCAAATGTTAAGTGTCCAGTAAGCATTTGTTGAAACTATGAAGGAACTACGTGGAGTCTTTGTCCTCTGCTGCCTGGTCACCCCTCTTGTATTCAAATGCCAGCTACTTTGCCAACCCAATTTCTTCACCAAATACAGGTTCTTCCCCTGGCCCAATGTAATTGGTATGGCAGATTGCATTTTTCAAAGATGATCACCACAATCTTATATCCCATACCACATGACCTTCTTACAAATTAATGTTAATGCCTCTCCACTTAAGAAGAATATCGGTGTTCCCTCTTGCATGGGTGCTGACCTGTGATGGTGGGACTGTGCTGTGACACTATGTAACTTCTAAGGGTAGATCACAAAAGGCTATATAGCATTTGTCCCATTTTCTCAGGTCTCTTCCTCTGGGAACACAGCTCCCATGCTGCGGGGAAGTCCAGGCCATATGGAGAGGCCGTACGTAGGTGTCCTGACAGACAGTCAAGCGGAGGTCCCAGCTGACAGCCAGCACCTATTTCAATGTATGTGAGAAGGTCTTTGAGATGACTTCAGGCCCATGCATTATCTGACTGTCATTCAGGAGACACCCCAGTGAGAACCACCTAGCTGAGGCCAATCAACCGCTCAACTCCAGAAATGGTAATACAATGATGGCTTTTGTTTTAAACCACTAAGTTTAAATGTGGCTTGTTATGCAGGAATAAATAACTGAAACAGATGGGATATGGAGTTGGCTATTAAAATATCTAACATCTAGCCTCCATTCTGTGCCACTCATATTCTTCAGTCCCTGGACAGCCCAAGGACCCAGTTCCAAATTTCCCAAACCATAGCAAACATGGGGCCATCTCTTCTAGCCTTTATCCCAGGGTGAGTTAATGAAAATTGACCATCCTTGGGAATTGTGTCTATAAAAAATACATACATATTTTGAGATTTTCCTATGATCACAATTTAGAATTTGCCTAGAGTCAGTCGCTCTTAAGATTAATAAGTCATACAGGACAGCTGGGTTAATGAGCCTCACTCCACTGTCAGTCTTCTCAGCCCAGCCCCATGCCAGTCCCTGGTGGCAATTCCTTTTCCAGGCAGTCCTTACCATCCATAAAGCCAGAATCTGTACCTTTCCAGTCAAACTCACCTCGGCAGCTGTAACAACCTATCATAAGGCTGCTTGGTTGTTCTTACCCACCAGTTCTTCCTCAAGAGTTGGGGCAAACCTAGAAGCCCCTCTCCCTCACTGGATTATTGCTGGGGCCAATCTAGGAGGGCTTCTTAGGGAGTCAGCATCATTGCTGACTGGGAGCTGGATAGCAAACCTATGGTCACAGCTCTTCAAATGCAGTTAACTATCAAGTCTGGAGAATAAGCTGGAAATTGAAATATATGCAAAAAATATAGTGTGTGTCTATACTTGGGGGGAAGAAAACAAGGATACTGGATGGGAGGATGTATAGAATTGGTCAGTACACAGTGTTTAAGATCATAAGACCTGGTCTTAGGTGGGTCTGGGTTTGAATTCTGACTCCACTACTTACAAGCAGTGTGCCTTTGGGCAAGTCCCTGACCCTCTCTAAGACCCAACTGCCTTATCTGTGAGTAGAACTAGTAATAGAGACTCCCCCATAGGAGATTGTATGGCAGAAACAAATATGCATAGCACTGAAAACTGGCACAAGGAAGGTCCTCAGTAAATGGGAGCCCTTGTTTTTCACTGAGGTGGGTCAAGAAGGCTCTCCTGAGGGTAGGTTAAGGCTGCAGGAATCTGGACAATGATCTTGGAGCTGGAGTGGAGAACACTGAAGTGGATAAGGCCATCGCTTTGCCTTGGGGCTGCTGGATAGGAGCCCTGGGCTTTTGTATTCCCTTGCCCTTGCCCCCGAACCCCCGGAGCCACCTCCGCCTCCTCTACAGCTGTCATCCTTGGGTTACTTTTGAGCAGCTGAATGTGTGGGCTCCTGGGACTAACACCCTGGGAAAACTCCACTTCCCTTCTCTCCCATATCTCATTTGAAGGTTGACTGAAGGGCCAACTCGCAACACTTAACGTAAAAAACAGAAAATCCACTTAATGCCCTTGGTTTCCCACGAACTAGTGATGGAGCAGTCGCATTTGCACGAAACAGCATGTGCTAAAATAGGCAGTTTGAAATATTCCTGGCAGATGGCACTAAATATAGATGCAATGACAGCTTGGCCCTACAGAACAGCTCTTCTCCTCAGCATTAAGAATGTGCTGGAGCCAAGAAGCTTCTCTCCGAGCTTTTCTTTTCCAGAAGATTGTGGCAACAGCCCCAGGATCTCACCGTGGAAGAAACTGCTAAGATTTAGAGAAGGGAGGTACCTCCGAGGGTGAACACCAGCATCATGCTGAGAGCTTCCCAAATCCCATGAGGGCCAAAATGAAAAACAAAAAGGATGCAAATATGAAGGGCCAATGAACTGGATTCTATCTATTGGCCCTTTTGAAGGATCAAATCCTCTCTTGAGAGGTCTCTTACATGAGCAAAAATCTGCTGAATTTTACCGCTGGAAACAGTATAGCACAATGGTTAAGGGCAGATGATTCGGCAGGGAGTCCGAGTGCTTAGATTTCAGATCTGGGTTTTCCCCTCACTAGCTGTATGAGCTTGGTCAAGCTACTTAACATTTTGGTGCCTCAGTTTTTCCATCTGCAGAATAGGGATAATAATAGTATGTACTTAATGTGAAGATTATATAACACAATCTGTGTAAAGCCATGCATAGTGCCTGATCAGAATAACCATTGCATGGGTAGGAGCTATTTTACTTAAAGGACTAGAAAGGAGAGACAAAGGTATCCAAAGAAAGGGGAGAGAGAGGTATCCAAAATGACTGAAGGATTTTAAGGCTAAGAGGAATAATCTGGATAAACATCTTAAAGACCTAGAGGATTCTCTCTTAAACCTTAATGACAGTCTGCCAGTCTGTGGCAAGTGCAGAGTGCAGGGCCTAGAAGGTGGCCTTGTGCTCTGACTCTGTCCGCGTTACATGTCATGCTCCTTTGCAGCTATGCCTCTGGCTTCCTTCTATCCAATTTTGTTCTCTCCAGATTCTTTAGTTAGAATTTCTGAGTGTTTATTTTATGCTTTGTATGGTGCTAGGACCATGCCCTAAAGGCTAAGAGAAATGTTGGCTTTTATTTTATTTTATGTATTTATTTATTTATTTATTTGAGACAGAGTCTCACTTTGTTGCCCACACTGGAGTGCAGTAGTACAATTTCGGCTCACTGCAACCTCCACCTCCTGGATTCAAGTGATTCTTGTGCCTCAGCCTCCCTAGTAGCTGGGGCTACAGGTATGTGCCACCACACCCAGCTAATTTTTGTATTTTTAGTAGAGACGGGGTTTCGACATGTTGGTCAGCCTAGTCTCGAACTCCTGGCCTCAAGTGATCTGCCCACCTTAACCTCCCAAAGTGCTGGGATTGCAGGCATGAGCCACCGTGCCCGGCCAGATTTTGGCTTTTAAACCATTCGTGCAGAACTAGAATACTCTTGACAACCTGAGTCCTACTCCTGGAGTCAAAGGAATCCTTTCTAGACAGTTTTTCAGTAGGGGATTGTGGTATAGGCAACCTCTGTAGGAGAATTACAGAACTATGTTCAGGGCTCTGGCTTCATAAATGACAGGTCAGTGCATGGTGTCATGGTATAGATTTACCTAGATTCTTACATCCTGTATTAAAGTAAGCTAACTGCTTTACAAAAAAACACCCCAGCATTTCAGAGGCTCAACATAGTAAAAGTGTATTTCTCTCTCAAGCAAAGTCTATTGGCACTGAGATGGGGAGGAGATGGGGTGGGGTGTCTGTGCTCCATACAGTTATTCGAAGACCCAGGCTGACAGAGGCCCTCCCATTTCAACTTGTGGCTTCCAGGGTTTCCTGGGAGGCATCATCCAGTAGCAAATGGAGAAGGCACATTGAGAACCACAGTGGGAAGATTTTATAGGTCAAATCTAGAAGTGGCAGACATCACTTCCACTCACATTCCATTGGCTAGCACTTAGTCACATGACCACAAGTGATGCAAAGAAGGCTGGAAAGTATTCTTTCTGTATGTGCCCAAGAAGGAGAGGCGAAACAAGAATTTGGATAAGCTAGTACTCTTTGATACACTTCTTGAAGTGTTAATTCAAAAGCAAGTGACATTTTGAAAAGACATTTTGAAGAAATTCCAGAACTTTTTTCAAATTTCCTGTGCTGTTTTCACTCAGTCTTTGAGTTGGACTTGCTAAATAGTTGCTTCTATCTATAGACATCTCTTCCTGTAAAGTCTTGTAATCAAAGCACATCATAGCTTCCCTACAATGGGACTTTGGTTGATCTGTTTCTTACAGCCTAAGTTTCCTTGTGAATGCCATGGTGAACGAGTGCCTTCTTTTAAGAAGAAAGCAATAATTCTTTAAAAGAAAGCTTGTTTCCCCCTAGTGCAAGACTCAGACTTTTGCATTTTGCATCATTGCTGAAGTCTTAGTAGGAAACTGCTATGAATATTCCTCGAATACTGTTTGAACCTTTGTATCAATAGGCTGCAAAAGAGCCTAGTAGACAAAGAAAAAAGAGAGAAAAGAACACTTTCATTTATAAGAGAACTAGTCTTATAATGACACAGTAAAGCTTTCCAGAGTTTTAAGTAGGAACCACCAGATGCTTTTCTGATTCTTACTAAAATAAGTTATATGCATAAATATAATAACATTGGAATTTTTATAGCATTCTCTTACCTTTATGACCATTTTTAAGGACATTAAAAATGTCTGCAATATAATCGAAGTAAATTATACTGCTAGGTCTTTAAAACCCTAACAAAATATTGTATTACAGTCAAAAATTGCAATAATATTGTTGAGCGTATAGTCTACTACTATAGTAAGAGACAAATGTTATAAAATGTAATATATACTCTACCCTGTGTATACTTCTGACACCTCTTATACTTTATCACATTTGTTTTTTCACTAAATGTTTTCATGTAGACCAATAGTTCCAAAATCTTGTAGTGCATCAGAATCACATGGAAAGCTTGCTATAAATAGATTTCTGAAACCCACCCTGGATCTACTGAATACAAAGAGTGGGATGGGGTCATATGTATTTTTAACAAGTTTGCCATATGATTTCAAGGCACACCTAAACTTGAGAACCATGCCTCATGCGTCTTAACATTTCCAGTGTCTGGCATACAGTAGGTACTTAATATATGTTTGATGGATGAATGAAAGAATGTATGAATCAAAATAGCACTATTACAAATAAATTCGTTATTGAGACTAAAGCATTAAAATAAAAATTCAGGACGGGCGCAGTGGCTCATGCCTGTAATCCCAGCACTTTGGGAGGCCGAGGCAGGCGGATCACGAGGTCAGGAGATCGAGACCATCCTAGCTAACACGGTGAAACCCTGTCTCTACTAAAAATACAAAAAAAAAATTAGCGGGGCGTGGTGGCAGGTGTTTGTAGTCCCCGCTACTCAGGAGACTGAGGCAGGAGAATCGTGTAAACCCGGGAGGTGGAGCTTGCAGTGAGCCGAGATCGTGCCACTGCACTCCAGCCTGGGCGACAGAGTGAAACTCCGTCTCAAAACAAACAAACAAAAATTCGTTGGTTATTTACTGCCACAAATATTGAAGACTGGCTGGGCATGGTGGCTCGTGCTTGTAATCCCAGCACTTTGGCAAGCCAGTGCTAGAGGATGGCTTGAGGCCAGGAGATCACAGCCTGGGCGGCAAAGTGAGACCTCATCTCTACAAAATTTTTTTTTTAATGAGCCAGGCATAGTGGCATGCACCTGTAATCCCAGCTACTCAGTAGGTTGAGGTGGGAGGATCACTTAGTCCAGGAGTTCAGAACTTCAGTGAGCCATGATTATTCCACTGCACTCCAGCCTGGGTAACAGAAAAATACTCTTCTCTCTTAAAAAGAAAAAAATTAAACACAAAAATAAATAATTTCATCATGGGAGAGCTGTAATAATAAATTCAGTTTATTTGTACAGTGCTATTGCCATGTTTCACTGACATTATTCAAATTGCCACTAGAATGCCAAAAGGTCACAGATGGATTCTGGAGTCATTGAGAGAGTATGTCACACTTGCAGGGTGCACAAGGATTGAGGTAAAGTAATTTTTTAAAGAGATTGAGCCTGCCACCCAGGCTGGAGGGCAATGGCATGATCATATTTCACTGTAGTCTTGAACTCCTGGACTCAAGCCATCCTCTTGTCTCAGCCTCCTGAGTAGCTGGGACTACAGGGAGGAACCATCATGTCCAGCTAATTTTTAAAAAACTTTTTTAGAGATGAGGTCTTCCTATGTTGCCCAGACTGGTCTTGAGGACTCCTGGCCTCAAGCAATCTCTTACCTCATCCTCCCGAGTACCTGGGATTATAGGTGCAAGCCACCATGCCCAATTCTGGGGTGAAATTATTTTGATGAAAACACAGCATCTTTATTTTCCTTCCTTCCTTCCTTCCTTCCTTCCTTCCTTCCTTCCTTCCTTCCTTCCTTCCCCTCCTTTGTTCCTCTTTCTTTCTTTCTCTTTCTTTCTCTTTTTCTTTTTCTTTCTTTCTTTCTTTCTTTCTTTCTTTCTTTCTCTCTCTCTTTCTTTCTCCTCTTTTTCTTTCATTTGTCCTTCCTTCCTTTCTTTCTTCCTTTCTTTCTCTCTCTCTCTCTCTCTTTCTCTCTCTCTCTCTCTCTCTTTCTTTCTTTCTTTATTTCTTTCTTTTCTTCTTTCTTTCTCTTAGACAGTATCTTGCTCTGTCACCTAGGCTGGAGTGTAGTGGTGTGATCATAGCTCACTGCAGCTTCAAACTCCTGTGCTCAAGCGAACCTTCCACCTCAGCTTCCCAGGTATCTGGGACTACAAGCAGACACCACCATGCCTGGCTGATTTTATAGAGATAGGGTCTAACTATGTTGCCCAAGCTGGTCTTGAACTTCTGGCCTTAAGGTGTCCCCCCCACCTCAGCCTCCCAAAGTGCTGGAATTATAGGTGTGAGCCACTGCACCAGCGCAGAGTCTTATTAACACAAAAGTTTTCATGTTACCAAGTGTTCTAAGTACCTCTGCATGAGAACTATTTATCTAGTGTCAAGAACAATTGCAGGATCATTCACATAATGAGAATTTATTATTAAGTGATAAGTGCTTTACCAGTAGCGAGACTCCCCCAAAGCAAGGACAATTGCAAGTTTTTAGAAAGATGACACATACCTTCCTGAATACAATATTCTCCTAGTTTTCCTCCTACCTTTCTGGATGCTCCTTCTCTGCCTTTTCAGGCTCATCATCTTCTACTCAGCCATTAAACATCACTATTCCTCAAAGTTTTCTCCTAGATGCTTTCCCCTTATAGAAAGCGTGACCCATCTCCCAGCTTAAATGATCATAGATTTATTCATGGTGCCCAAACTGTTTTCTCCAGCCCAGACCTCTCCCCTGAGTTCCAGTTGGTTATACAGACCATATAAGAAAAGTTTGTAAAACTTGGGCCTAACTTTCATGAGTAAAAGAAAAACATCAGTCAATCTTTTCTTTCATTTTTAATTGATTAAGCATATAGATTATGTAAAGTAACTGATATGCCAGATACATGAAAAGTGTCTTGCTATCATATGTCAAGCACTCAATAATAAATAGTGCATGCTGGTTTTTTCTGAAGTTGTTGTATATTACAGCCCTCCAAAGCAGCATATGCATTAAATTTCAAAGCTACACCAAGATATGTATCTTAAGCAGATAATGTCAATCATGCTAAAATGGACCAATACTTGGCTGGGGTCCCGAGCACCAAATCCTGGACCAGCCACCTATGGCAACTTGTCTCAGGTTCAGGAGGAAAAAGTACAGATGCAGGGGAAAACATTTTTGTGTATTGCTCTGAAGTTTTAACCCATCCTTTCCTTCTCCACTTGTGAATTAATACCTACTAAGATGTACAGGGTCACCTGATGCCGTTACCTGGAGAAGGCAGCCAAATAGTCTGGATCAAAATCAAGCACAGTGGCATATTTCCTCGATCCCTATATCCAGTTCTGGTCTTGAAGTGCCTACCACTTTGATAACTAGAAAATGCAAAGAGCAAGGAGGCCAAGTGTGGTGGCTCATGCCTGTAATCCCAGCACTGGGAGGATGAAGTAGGAGGATCACTTGAGTTCAGCAGCTCAAGACCAGCCTGGGCAACAGAGTTAGACCCCATCTCTAAAAAAAAAAAAAAAAAAAAAATTAAAAAAAAAGAAAACGGAAAAGGTTAGCTGGGCAAGGTGGTGCATGCCTGTAGCCTCAGTTACTCAGGAGGCTGAGATGGGAGGACAGCTTGAGCCCATGAGGTTGAGACCAAAATAAAATAAAAATGCAAGGAGAGATAAATCCAAACAAAAAACATGAGGAGAAAGGGGAAGTTTCTCCCTGTGGCCAAAAGCAGTAGCAGTAGTTACCCCCTTTTATCTCCTGCCCTTTGCCCTGAATTTCTCAGGATTCCACTGGTATTGACCCATTTCAGATTATTCCAGGTAGTGGGATGAGGAGTCTCGCACTCACCCGAGAAACTAGAGGGTGCCATTTGTTTGGTGATGAGTGTATGCATTCAAAAACATTATAGTTTTTAGTGACAAGGATGTGTCAGGCACTGTTCTTGGTGCCAGGCATTCGTCAGATAAAAACTGCCTGACAGTATGGGACCTTTATATTCTAGTATATAAATAAAATATATACTAAGTCTGTTGAAGATAAATCCTATGGGAAAAAGTAAAGTAGGCATGGTAGATAAGGAGTGCCAAGCAATTTCAATAACCAGAGCAAGAAATGACACAGCTCAAAAATGGTGGATGGAGATTTTTATACTCCGCTCTCAATAATTGATAGAACAACTAGACAGAAAAGCAGCAAGGATATAGAAGACTTGAACTTACCACTTGACCTCACTGATATTTATGAAACATTTCACTCAAGGATACCAGAATAGACATTGTTTTCAAGCATACATAGAACATTCTCCAGAATAGACCATATGCTAGGGCATAAAACAAGTTTCAATAAATTTTAAATGTTTGAAATAATCAAAAGCATATTCTTCAAAAACAATGCAATTAAATTAGACATCAACAACAGAAGGAAGTTTGAGGAATCACAAAATACTTGAAAATTAACAAAACACTTCTATCTAAACTATTTGTCAAATAAAACGGTAGGAAAATGTTTAAATTTTTTTTTTTTTTTTTTTTTTTTGAGACGGAGTCTCGCTCTGTTGCCGGGGCTGGAGCGCAGTGGCCGGATCTCAGCTCGAGCTAAACAAAAACAAATACTCAACATATGAAAAATTGTAGGATACAGCTACAGCAGTGAGTAGAGTTCAGGAAATATAGAGTTATACATGCCTACATTAGGACATGTATAACCTAAACATCCACCATAGGAAACTAGAAATAGAGAAGCTAACTAAACCCAAAGCAAGCAGAAGAAAGGAAATAATAAAGACAAAACTAGAAAACAATGAGATAGAAAGGAGAAAAATAATAGAGAAAAATCTACGAAACCAAAAGGTGATTCCTTGAAAAAAATAAACAAAATTGACAAATCTTTAGCTAGACTGATCAAAAAAATAAAAGAAGACACAAATTACCAATATCAGGAAAAAAAAGTGGGACAATCACTACCAACCTTAAAAGGATTATAGGTGAATATTATGAACAACTTTGTACCAACAAATTAGACAATTTACATGAAATGGACACATTTATAGAAAGACACAAATTACCTAAACTGACTCAAGAAAAGATAGAAAATATCAATAGATGTATAGCAAGCAAAGACATTGAAGTAGTAATTTAAAATCTTTCCACAAAGAAATACTCCAAATGACTTCAATGGTGAATTCTAACAAATATTTAAAAAATAAATAATTACAATACTTCACACTTTTAGAAAAGAGTAAAAGGAAACACTTCAAAATACATTATATGAACCCAGTATTACCCTGATACAACAAAGACATCTCAAGAAAAGAAAACCACAAACTGACACCCATTGTGAACATAGATGCAAAAATCCTTAAAATTTTAAGAAGCTGAATCTAGAAAGATATAAAAAGAATTCTATGCCATCACTAAGTGGAATTTATGCAAAGAATTCAAGTTGTTTAGTATTCAAAAATCAATTAGTGTAATATACCATACTGATGGAATTAAGAAAACCTACATAATCATCTCAATAGATGTAGAAAAAGCATTTTAAAAATCCAGCACCCATCAGTGATAAAAAAAACTATCAACAAAATAGGAACACAAGGGAACTTCTTTAACTTGATAAAGGGAATCTATAAACAAACTATAGCAAATATCATACTTAATAATAAAAGATTGAGTGTTTTCTTGCTAAAATTGGGAATTAGGCAAAGTTATCTACTCTTGTTCCTTTTACTAAACATTTTACCAAAATTTCAGCCAATGTAATAAGAGAAGAAAAAAAAATTTAAGTTATTCTAATTGGAATGGAAGAAGTAAAACTACCTTTATTCATAGGCAACATAATCTTGTACGTAAAAAAGAAATCCTGATAAACCCACACATTTAAAGAATCTACTAACACTAATAAATTTAGCAAGGCTGCAGGATACAGGACCAATCTACAAAAATCATTTGTATTTCATATACTGTTGATCCTTGAACACACAGATTTCTATGAGGGTTCACTTATACATGGATTTTCTTCTGTCTCTGTCACCCCTGAGACAGTGAGACCAACTCCTCCTCTTCCTATTCCTCCTCAGCATACTCATGAAAATGACAAGAATAAAGACTTTCATGATGATTAACTTATTTAATGAATAGTAAATATATTTTTCTCTTCCTTTTTATTTTCTTAGTAACATTTTATTTTCTGTAGCTTACTTTCTTGTAAGAATACAGTATCTAACACATATAACATAAAATATGTGTTAATCAACTGTTTATGTCAGTAAGGCTCTAGTCAACAGTGAGCTGTTAGTAGTTATGTTTTAAGGGAATCAAAAGTTATATGCCAATTTTTGAATGTACAGGGGTTGGCGCCCCAACCCCTTGTGTTGTTCAAGGGTCAATCATTTTAGCGAAGAAACAACCAAAAATGAAATTAAGAATATTTCATAGCATCAAAAAGAATAAAATAGTTAGAAATCAATTTAACAAAAGAAATGCAAGGACAGGATTTGTACAATGAAAACTATAAAACATTTCTAAATATGTGGAGTTATATTTCATGTTATAAATTGGAGATTCAATCTTTTTAAGATACCAATTCTCCCCAGAATGAAGTATAGATTCAACACAATCCCTATAAAATTTCTAGCAGAGCAATTTCTTTGGTAGACATTGATAAACTCATTCTAAAATGCATATGAAAATGCAAAGAACCTAGAATAGCCATAATAATCTTGAAAAAAGAACAAAGCTGGAGAACTTACACTCCCCAATTTCCAAGTTATAATAAAGGTACAATAATCGAGACAATATAGCATTGGGATAGGATAGGTACATAGATCAATAGAATAGAATTGAGAGTCCAGAAATAAAATCTTCCACACTTATGGTCAATTGATTTTTGACAAATGTTAAGGCAATTCAATTCGAGAAAGAACAGTCTTTTCAACTAATTGTTCTGAGACAATTGGATATTCATGTGCAAAACATAAAGAAAAAAGAATATAGTATACACAAAAATTAACTCAAAATGGATCATTGACTTAATGTCTAAGTAAAATTATAAAACTTTTAGAAGAAAACGGGAAAAACAGTGATATTGATTAGGGAAATAATTCTTAGATACGACAACAAAAGCATAATCCACAAAAGAAAAAACTTAAACAAAATTAAAAAGTTTTTGCTCTTCTAAAATACATCATTAGATAATGAAAGAGCAAGGCAAAAACTGGGAGAAAAGTTTATGAATCATACATCAGATAAAGGAATTTGTATCCAGAATACATAAATAACTAATATAACTCAATAACAAGAAGACAAGCAGCCTAATTTAAAAATGGCCAAAAGGTTGGTGGCTCATGCTCATGGTGGCTCATGCCTGTAATGCCAGTGCTTTGGGAGGTCAAAGTGGGAGGATCGCTTGAGGCCTGAAGTTTGAGACCAGCCTACACAACATAGCAAGACCCTATCTCAAAAAAATTTTTTTTAATTACCTGGGCATGGTGGCAGGCACCTGTAGTCCTAGTGGCTCAGGAGATTGAGGTGAGAGATTGTTTGAGCCTCGGAGTTCAAGGTTTCAGTGAGCTATGATCACATCACTGCACTCCAGCCTGGTCAACAGAGTGAGACTGTCTCCAAAAAAAAAAAAAAAAAAAAAAAAAAAAAAAAAAAAAAAAACCCACGAAAACAAAAGAATGGCCAAAAATGTTGAATAGACATTTCTCCAAATTAAATACAGAAATAACTAATAAACACATGAAAAAATGCTCACATCACTAGTCATTACGGAAATAAAATTCAAAACCAAACTAAGATACTACTACACTCTTACTAGAATGACAATAATTAAAAGACAGATGATAATCAGTACTGGTGAGGATGTGGAGAAATTAGAACTCTCATACGTGTAGGAATGGAAAATGGTAGAGCCACTTTGGAAAATAGCGTGGCAGCTTCTCATAAAGTTAAACACATATTTATTATACAACCCAGCAATTCCACATGTAGATATTTACACAAGAGAAATACAAATTTATTTCCACACAAAGACTTATGTATTAATGGTCATATTATCCCCAAACTGAAAACAATCCAGGTGTCCATCAACTGATGAAAGAATAAATAAAATATACTATATCCATGAAACTGAGTACTATTCAAACGATGAAAAGTAGCAAACTATTGATATATGCTACAACATAGACAAATCTTAAAAACATTATTCTAGGCCAGGCGAGGTGGTTCATGCCTGTAATCCCAGCACTTTGGGAGGCTGAGGCAGGCGGATCACAAGGTCAGGAGATCAAGAGCATCCTGGCTAACATGGTGAAAACCATCTCTACTAAAAATACAAAAAATTAGCCTGGTGTCGTGGCACGCACCTGTAATCCCAGCTACTCAGGAGGCTAAGGCAGGAAAATCTGTTGAACCCAGGAGGCAGAGGTTGCAGTGAGCTGAGATCTCACTACTGCATTCCAACTTGGGCGACAGAGCGAGACTCCCTCTCAAAACAAAACAAAACATTATTCGAGGTGAGAGAAGCCACATACAAAAACATACATACAGGTTGAGTATCCTTAAACCAAAATGCCTGCAACTAGAAGTGTTTCCGATTTCAGATTTTTTTTTCAGATTTTGGAACATGTGCATATATAAAATGAGCTATCTTGGGGATGGGACCCAAGTTTAAACACAAAATTCATTATGTTTCGTATGCACCTTATACACATAGCTTAAAGGTACATTGAATCATCAGACAGCACAGGTGTCACTATCTCAGCCACCCATATGGACAATCTGTGGTTGTTTGGCATCGCCACGTTTCCTGACTCTAAATGTAAATGCTACCAATAAGCAATCATGTTCCTATACTTACTCACACATAAGTACTTAAAGTAAAAAAAATTATTTATCTTTAATACCATACAAAAACATGTGTTCCGGGTAACTAAGCAGCACAGTAGCATCACCAGAATCCCTGTATCAGCTGTCAGACAACAGCAGCAATGAACAACAGGCTTTCAGTCTCCACCTGCAGTGTTGTGTTCTGACTAAAAGGTTACTGTACTCTGTATGGGTTTTTTTTTTAAAGGTGAGAAAAAACATCAGAAGCAATTGAAGGACCAGAAAATGGGTCCCCTAGCAATGAGGAGGTGTTCTGCTGGATAGGTTTTTAAAATGTTTTCTCGAGTCATCTGCCTCATTAACAGTGTTTTTTGTCGTAAAAATCTCTCTTTTTATAAACTGACATGATTTCTTGTTCCATTGCAAATCCACACTGCCCTAGTCCTTCAATAAACCCATCACACATTTTCACCATGTCCTCTACAGACACTTTTTATGCAGTGTTAATGATGTCATCATCATTGTCATTATTATCGCCATCACCTCAATTCAGAACCATTTCAGCTATTTCAGGATCAATCAGTGAATGGACAACTCGAGGCTTATTATCAATGTTAAAACATCTTCAATATCTACTTCTTCCAACTTACTGACAGCCTCTGAAGATACATGTTTTGCATATGTAAGGCGGTCAGACATCTTTTTTTTCTCACTTGACAAATGGAATCCTTCAAAGTTACCACCTGGTTCATCATCACTACTGAACATCATTGCAGGCCAGAGGTTGTGCCAAAAATGTACAACTGTGTCTTTAGTCACTGGGTTCCAAGCACTGGCAACAGCACACACAGCATCCTTCGTGCTGAACTTATGTTGGAAAGCTTCCATACTCACACCTCTGTTCACTGCTGCCAGCATGCTGTTCCAAAAAAATGTTTATATATTTACTTTTCATTGATCTAAGGATACACTATCAACGAAATATGTCACATTTGGGGGAAAGTCCATGGCATAAACACTATTTGGATGAGAATGTCAGCTGGAGGATGAGCAGAACGGTTGTCAAGGAATAACAAAAGCTTCCAGTTATCATCCAGTCCAACTTCCCTAGAGTGAGCAAGAGCTACTGGCACAAAATATTTTGAAATCAATCAGAAAACATGTTCCTGGGGATACATGCATCTTTGTTAGCATAATAATGGACTGGTAAGAAACTCACTTCTTGAAAACAGCGAGGATGTAAGCTTTTGACTATCACAGCAAGTTTATACTAATACGTGCCTGCCGCATTAGCACATCCCAGTAGCTATTCTGTTCTTGGCATCCTTAATTCTTATAAGGGGCATCTCATAAGTCCTAGTCAGTGTCTTTCTGGGGCAATAACACCAAAAGAGTGATGTTTCATCAGCATTATAGACTTGTTCTGGTGTCAGATTTTAATCAGTGATTACTTTGGCAAACTTGTCAATGAATTTTTCCATTGCTTCATGATCAGCAGATGCTTTATCACCACAAATCTTTAAAAATTTAATGCCAATGCCATGTCTTTCCTTAAATTTCTGCAACCAGCTTGTTGAATATTCACAGTTCCCTTCCATTTTCAGTTCATCCTGATAGATCTTTGCTTTCTTCACTGTCAGCATACTATTAAGTGGCATGTTTTCATTGCAACACTGGTGGATCCACTCCTTCAATACACAATCGAGATCTTCATTTTAAGCTTTATGCAGTGTTTTCCTATTTTTAAGCAAATTCTGCTCATCACTCTGAGCATAAAAATTCCACAGTTTATCCTCGTTTTCATATATGGTGATCATTCCAACACCATGCTCTTCCATAAGACATTTCACACTTACACTGCTATTCAGTATCTGTTCTACAGACAAACATAAATGTGTTCTCTTTTTCTTACTGTTTCCCATATGCAGACCTTTTTGACATTTTCAACAATGTCTTTATACCACAGAGCAGAGAATAAGCAAAAAAATACAATGAGCAATGCATGTCATCTTGGCTCCCTGTGGGGCAACATGGGGAACCTGCTATTGGCACATCTGGCCTGCACGTGTGTCATTTTTATTACCCTTTGTGAGTGTGCTTGCTTGGGAGAATCTGGGCATTGGGTAGAAAAGACGTATTGCAGCTGATGGAGGCTAGGTGGGTCTATTTTCTCTTGAGGAGGCTGAATAAACTGTGTGTTGCATGCCTGCATTTTGACTGACTACAACTCATCATGTGAATGAGGTCATGTGTGGAATTTTTCACTTGTGGTGTGTATATGTAAGGAGGTCAGACATTTTTTTTTCTTCATTTGTGGTGTCATGTCATGCTTGAAAAGTTTCAAATTTGAGCATTTTGGATTTGGGGATTAGGAATGCACAACCTATATTGTTTGATTTCATTGATATAAAATGTCCAGAAAAGGCCAATCTATAGCAATCTATAGATATAGAAAACAGATCAGTGGTTGCCTGGGGTTGAAAGTAGAAGCAGAATTGATTGCAAATGGGCACAAAGAAACATTTCAGGCTGACAGAAATGTTCTAAATCTGGATTGTAATCATGAGACCATACAACTCTATACATTTATTAAAAATCATTGAATTATACACTCACAATAGGTGAACTTTATGTTATGTAAATTATACTTCAATACAGCTTTTTTTTTTTTTTTTTTTTTTTTTTTTTTTTTTTTTTTTTAAGAGGGTATGTGTCTTGGACCATAGGTCTGAGAGGAGAGGTGGTAAGAAGTAATAACAGATGGCGGAAGACATTACAATAACAGGCAGCAGGTAAATGGGGTGATCAGGGTCTTGATCCAGGGTCATTACACAGGTCAATAGATCCATTATACTTGTGCTTCATTTTTCCTCCATGGACTATTCTTATAATAAATTCTTATATTCTTGACCCTTTAGTATATGAATCCCAGGAGGGCAGGGACATTTGCCTTTTTTTTTTTTTTCCACAGCTGTTCAAACAGGGCCTGTCATTTAGTAGGCCATCAGTAAATATTTTTTAATGAATAAAGTGCTGAAGAGCTGACAACCAGGGGATAGAAAAGTACCTGTGATTAGAGCTGAAGCCAGGTAGCTCTTCCAAGGCACTCAGAGTGTAGCCCTAGAGGCCCTTTAACCTGAGTCAATTCCGAGGCTCAGGATGCTTTGCTCCTCCACACCAGGCCCACTCCACTTTTTCATCCCATTAGTAATACTTCACCACATCCCAGGCCCATGTGTTTCAATTGGAGACCAGGCAATATTTCACCCCATCCTTCCCTATCTTAACTTCTTTTTACAGCTCAATGATAAAACAAGTTAATCGAAAACACCTCCTCAAACTCACACCATTCACACAGCTCTTGCTATCCTGATTGCCATATTTTTCACTTTATCTTTGGAATTTTGCTCCATCCTTTTGCATTTCTGACAGACAGAACAGAATGTCTCTGACTTGCCACCTTGAGAACCTCCTTCTAGGAAGCCAGCAACCAAAAGCATAACGCAACTGGTTTTTAAAGAATTGAGGTCTGGCTGGGTGCGGTGGCTCACGCCTGTAATCCCAGCATTTTGGGAGGCCGAGGCGGGAGGATCACGAGGTCAGGAGATCGAGACGATCCTGGCTAACATGGTGAAACACCATCTCTACTAAAAACACCAAAAATTAGCCGGGCGTGGTGGCGGGCGCCTGTAGTCCCAGCTACTCAGGAAGCTGAGGCAGGAGAATGGCATGAACCCGGGAGGCGGAGCTTGCAGTGAGCTGAGATCGCGCCATTGCACTCCAGCCTTGAGACTCCGTCTCAAAGGAAAAAAAAAAAAGGAATTGAGGTCTTACTCTGTCGCCCACGCTGGAGTGCAATGGCACGATCATAGCTTACTGCAACCTCAAATTCTTGTGTTCAAGTGATCCTCCTGCCTTGGCCTCCTGAGTAACTGGTACTACAGGTGCATGTCACCTGCCTGGCTAATTAATTTTTTTTTTTTTTTTTTTTTTGTAGAGACAGGGTCTTGCTTTATTAGGCCAGGCTGGTCTACAACTTCTGGCGTCAAGGGATCCTCCTTTTGGGTCCTCAGCCACCCAAAGCTCTGGGATTACAGGTGTGAGCCACTGTGCCTGACCTAAAAAAGATTTTTAAAACATTTTGAAAACACCCACCATGCTTTAGTGAGAGAATACTTTTTTTCTATCTCCTGTTGCATTACTAGTCCATTAAATTGCTTCACCCCACTCCTGAAGATGCACTGTCTACAGCTGCACCTGGCCTGACAGTCCACTATGAAGGCTCTGGTTTAGATCCTGCTGGGGATCACCTATAATGCCAAGCTTATGGTCTTACCAGTGGTCTCCCAGGCTGTGAAAATCTTTGGAGATTTGTTTATCATTAAATTTTAAAAAGGCAAGAAAATGAAAACCAGAACAACCCTAATGTAAAATTCCTACATGTCTGTCCCCTTAGCAGCATCTAACTTTTTATCTTTTCATGTATTTCATATACTCTCACCATACCTACACACACACACACACACACACACACACACACACACACACACACATTCCTTTTCATTTTCCTTGCTTGCTTGTTTATGTTTGGTTTCCAACCCTAAGTATTGGAGCTGAATTCTGTATTCCATCTATTAGTGTCATCACAGAAGACATCACATCTTCCCGAGTTCATTTATCATTCCTCCTCCTCTCTCAGCATCCTTTTAAATATGCAAAGTCTCATCACAGTATCACGGTCCCAGCAGCAGTCGTAGCTGTACTTGTCTGCAAAGGAAATAGGGGAAAGATTGCAAGAATATTATGTGAATACATAGTCTACCTTGGAATCATGGACTCATTCATTTTTCATGTATCCAGAAAATTTTTACTAAATTTCTAATGTGTGAAGGTCACTGTGGAGGTGCTTCAAGGAATGCTAAGATATAAAACACAGTTTTTACCTTCAAAAAATTGTCATGAAGTAGTGGAGATAAAACATATGGAAGAAGAGGGTAGGGGATGACAAATGCTAAGCATCAGAGTGGGAGCTTCAAAGGACAGCAGGCGTCTGGCCAGAGGAGGTGGCATAGAGACAGTGGCTTGGTGGTGGCATTTGAATTGGGTCTTAGAAGATGAGTATGGCTTGAAAAGTAGAGAAAGGGAGGCAGAGGAGAAGAAATTCTAGGGCGAGGGAGCAACATGAACAAAACCATGGAAATGAAGAGCTTAAACTGTATTTGTGGACGAGACGAACAGCAGGGGCTCCTCCTTCATCAGACGCACCCAGAAAGTAGAGCAACAACACAGATGTCCAAGTCTCACCCAGAGATTCTGCTGGAGTGCTCTGCCCATGTGTCTCTGGAGGGCCAGCTCCTTCTCTGACCACCACATCTACAGTAGGGCTCCTTCCTGCCAATGTCCTCTCTCTCTGCCTCCTTCTTTCCCATCATAGCGTGTCATAATTTACAATCATTTTGTTAATGTTTGTCTGCTTGTCTGACTCCAATGGTAGCATCAAAAGTCTCTGATAACAGAGACCAGGACTGATTGTTTAGTGCCTGAAAAAAGTAAGAGTGCAATTAATATTTGTTGATTGAATGAGTGAGTAATTGAGTTATTAATGAACAAATGAAAGAAACATTTTTTGAGACACGGTTGATGATTGTATTTATTTATTTTACATGTAATGAGGGCATACTTTATTACTTGTCTTTAAGTCTTTCACCAAAGTTCATTTATTAAATTTATGTTTTCTATTGCGGGGAAAGTCACATGACTTTAATGGGACTTGGACACTTTTGCTTTCATAGGTCTCTTTGTCCAAAAAATATTAAAATTATGTTTTATAACTGTGTTGGTATAATTATGAATATAATGCAATTTGGATTGTATTCTTTTTTCCTTTTGATTGAAAAAGAAATGAAAACATCCTGGACCTCTAAAAGCATTGTGGGACCTAGGTGCTGTACTTCCTGTATCTAATAGGTAAGTCAGCCCTGTGAGTAGTAAAATGTTTTTAAAGACTTAACAGAAAACAAGGCTAGACAATTAGTATGGGAAAAGATTATAGAAGGACTTGTACACCAGATTTTGAGTTTAGTAAATTTCAACTTTATTTAGGAGGCAATAAAAATCACAGAGAGTTTAAACTAAAGAATGATATTTCAATATGGCAGAGCCACTGTAGGAAGAAGAAGCTGCAGGACAAACAGAGAAGATGCTGGTCAGGAAAGCTCCAGAATGTGGTTCAGACACCATGAGATGAAAAGGGATTGAACTGTGGGTGATAGTGATGCTCTTCTTGCTAGAAGAGTGAAAGCTAACCTGAGAAAACATGTGACTTTATCTTAGATGGCTGTGTTTCTGAACCAGAACTGGGAGAATGGTGTGATCAGGAACAGAAGTAGTGTCATCCAGAGAAGAGAGACTTGGTGGGGAATATGATGGGATTGATTTGGGATATGTTTTGGGGAAGGGATACTAGCTGAACAACCAAATGGAACATCTTAGCAGTTAGGCACTTAGAAACATAAATCTGGAATTCTGGACCTCCAAAATTTTAAACAATGTTCAGACAACTTCAAGGTTCTTTAAATCATAGTACATGAATCAGCAAAGAATATTTCTTTTCTTTTTTTTTTTTTTTTTTTTTTGAGACGGAGTCTCGTTCTGTCACCCAGGCTGGAGTGCAGTGGCACAATCTCGGCTCACCAAGCTCCGCCTCCCAGGTTCACGCCATTCTCCTGCTTCAGGCTCCCAAGTAGCTGGGACTACAGGCGCCCGCCACCACGCCCGGCTAATTTTTTGTATTTTTAGTAGAGACGGGGTTTCACCGTGTTAGCCAGGATGGTCTCGATCTCTTGACCTCGTGATCCACTCGCCTCAGCCTCCCAAAGTGCTGGGATTACAGGCGTGAGCCACCGTGCCCGGCCAGCAAAGAATATTTCTAACCAACCATCCAAGTATTACCTCCTGTTTGTGCTGGCTGATTTGTCCCAGTAATTGTCGCCAGTTAAGGGGTCCCCCAAGTCTCCTGCCTCTTCATTCTTCTTAGCCAAGGAAAAGAGAGATTCAAATAAATTCTTCTGTAATAGAAAGTAAATGTTAGGTTTGATGAGTTCACTCTTATTCTCAATGGGCTCTAATTAAATGAGCTAACTGGTCATAGATGGTTAACTGGTCATAGATGGTTAACTGGTCATAGATGGTTAGCATTATATCTTTAATTAGTAGAGTCTTAAAATCTCTTTTTTCTGTAAACCTGATTAGCAAGTTGGAGGCTTGCAGCATTTCAACAGGTCCCAGCCAAAAAGAAGTTTGGGGTAAGGGCAATTTCAGCATTTAGAGGGCAAAGAATAATTGAAGTTCATGTCTTCCAGTCTCAATGTTGGTACCCTGTAAGATAGATGCTACAGTGGGCAATTACTCCTAAGCTCCATTCCTACCCTAAGCTACAAGGCTGCTGTGAATTTTTCATATTAGAATCAGGCTATATTATAACACTAGAGGGTTGGGAGGATATGCTATCCCTCTAGGTGGAATCTGAGCAATCTATCCCTTCCTTACAAAATTCTTCTGACACATTCAAACTTTTACATTTTACCAGGAAACCAGGACATGAAATCACAGGTGCCAGTGTGTTCTATTTGTAAAATGGAGGAAATAATTAGTGGTTAGCTCATGGGATGGCGTGAGAATTAGTTAATTTCTGTACAGCACTTTGAAGAGTGGCCAGTTCATAGTAAATACTCAATACATGTTAGCTTTTTGGTTTTTATTACGGTCACTCTCATCCAGAGGCCTTCCTGTATCTACTACATTTTATTTCCTGAAAATGGAAATTGTACATTATCCGCATCAAAATCACTTAAAGGGGTTGTTGAATGTAGATTATTGGCCCCCACCCCAACCCAGTGGAATCATGAACTCTGGGAATGGAAACCAGAAATCTGCATTTGAACAAATTTTTTTAAGATAATTTCAACTTTTATTTTATATTCAGGGGTACATGTGTAGGTTTGTTACATGAGTATACTGTATGATGCTGAGGTTTGGGATGTGAATGATCCCATCACCACCCAGATAGTGAGCGTAGTACCTAACAGTTGGATTTTAGTCTCTCTGGAGTTTGAGACCACCAGTCTACTGGGTTTCCATAAAGTACGGATGAAATTTCTGCTTTGGCCTCCATGTCCTGATACCTGGACCCGTTATGCAATGTATTCCAACATCTAGAACCCCAAGACCTTAGATGTGCTGATTGCCCAAAGCATGGTGGAGACTTGGTTGGGCTAATGTCAATAAAATCACTCTGAAGACCACCTGACTCTTGTTCCACCCCTCAATCTTGTTCTAGAACCTACATCATGATTTGTTACGGTCAATTCCCAGCCTGCGGTCACTGGAGGGAGCCTGCCACAGTGATCAGCTTTCCTAGAAGGAGCTTTGTTTAGAGAACCTGCTGATGCTTTCAATGTATCTGTCACCGTGTCAGTCACGTCACATCCACAGCACACACGATTCCTGCTGCCTCCTGACTGTGAAGTATCTGATTGCCTGGCACATCAGCATATCAGATGACTCATTTTGAAACACAACTCCACTGCATGAGACATTTGAATTTAATCCATTGGAGTAGCCTCACCCTAAAGCAGCTGTTGCATGTCTCAGATTTTAAGTATAAGAATCTTGCTATGTCATCATCATAGCTACCACAATACAAAGTAATGAATCCTTAGATATCTATAGGACTTTATGGCTGGTTGTTAAAGAACTTCCACACTTACCTAGCATTGCCCACAATGGGAGTTAAAAAATACAAGCGTCTCTTTTGCTTTATAGAAAATGGAACATCAAGAAGTTTATGTGGGTTGGGCACAGTGGCTCATGTCTGTAATCCCAGCACTTTGGGATGCTGAGGCAGGTGGATCACCTGAGGTCAGGAGTTCAAGACCAGCCTGGTCAACATGGTGAAACCCCATCTCTGCTAAAAACACAAAAATTAGCTGGGTGTGGTTGTGCATGCCTGTAATCCCAGCTACTCAGGAGGCTGAGGCAGGCAAATCGCTTGAATTTGGGAGGTGGAGGTTGCAGTGAGCCAAGATTGTGCCACTGTACTCCAGGTGGGTGGCAGAGCGAGATCCTATCTCAAAATAATAATAATAATAATAATAATAATAATAATAATAATGTGACTTAATTCAATTTACCTAACAGATTCAAGGCTAACATGGCATGTGCTTCCCAATGCAATGCTCTGACCCCTTGGCGTGGGTTTTTCCTGCCACCCCACACTGCTTCCAGCCACTATATTACCAGGGTAGAGAGAGATTAGGAGCACTGGCTTTGGGTCTACTCTTTGAATCTTGAGTCCATCACTCACCAGCTTTGTGATTTTGAGAAAACGCACTTCATGGGAGGGAAGTAAAGATACAATGTAAAGTACTGTTCCTGGCATACAGTTAACACTCCATAGTTTTTACAAGTTACTATCATTGCTGTTTATGTTTGACACAGGGAATATAATTTTTCCCCCAGAAAACCAAATTTAAATTTTATCCTTGTCCCAACTCAAATGAGTTCAGTTACTCTGTTTTGTTCCATTAACTTTTTGACCAGTGTTAAAAATACTAAATGCTTAAGAGATACACTGGGTCAAATGAGTGGGTGCACTATGATCAGGCAAGGAAGAGATGTTATATGAATTTCCCTGATACCTGCTTGCCTTGATGAGCTCATCCCTTACTAATTTCTCAATAATATGTAGAAATTAAGAATGAATATATTAAATAAAGGAACAAACAAAAATGATGGTACCTAGGGAACCATTTGCCTTAGATGATATAATCATAACTTTCATTTAATTATAGTCCAGAGACTTATGAACAATAATTTACATTATTGCCACTACCTTACATATTCATTGTTCCACATACAACAACACTTATCAGGAACTTAATAGGCCCTCGGGGAAGGTGGCAAAGGCAAGGAGGAGAATAAGCTCCCTGTTAGGCTAAGGGCCATGGAAGTTCTCAGTGCAGAACAAACCACTCACAGAGGCCACATCCTGGAGGATACAGTGCAGTAACACAATAACCTGCATTCTCTGAACTCCTAATGAGGGTCATCCTCTTCCTGCCTGCCACTACTCCTCCCCAGCCAACTCCCCAGCAGCAGCTGGTGCCATTGGAATTTCTCACATCCAGACAAGACAAACAAAGCACCACACCACAGACGCTGTGCACTACAGTGGCTGTGACGTGCAGAGAAGTGACCCATGAGGGGATGCAACTTAGGAGAATAGCTCATATGAAAACAACACTGTTCCAAAAGATATTATCAGCAGAACTATTTTTCAGAAAAACAGTGTACAGAGCTAAAAACCACAGGAGTGTGTAGAAGGGCCAGAAATAACATGATGGAAACCATGATGGAATATTATACAGCTATTAAAAATAACAAAATTATGGAAAACAACGTGGAAATATTCATGGAAAACAGTATAAAGTGGAAGGTCACAACAATGAACGTTAAAATTAATTTATATGTCTGCATCAAATTGTCAAACAAAAGGCTATAAAAATCATGCAACCTGAGAGATTAGAATGTTTATGAATTTATTCTAGCTCAACTGAAATAGACCACACAACCATATTATTACATTATGTTGTCAATGAGTAAGGTCATTCTCTCAGTCTGACAACTTCTATTTCGTATTTCCTTCACCAGCCCCAAACTTTTCAGACTTCTCCTAGCAGAACCCTAAGAGTTGTCTGTGACCTTTACTCTGTCTTCTCACATTGGCAACATAATCCCTCTTCTTTCCTATGTTCTAGCCACACTGACCTTCCGGATCTTTCATTTGCTGAGTGCTCTCCTATCTGAAGGAATTCCCCTATGCGCTCCCCTTGCCCCACATCGGTCAATTCAACTAAAGTTTCATGTTTATGTGCCTCCAGTGTTATCGTCACTCCTGGGAGCCTGTATCCTGGGAGGATTATTTTTTCTTCATAGCACTCAGCACACTTTGTCATTATAAATTTGTTTGCATGATTATTGCTTTACTATGTCCTTCTCTCCCAAATAGACAGTTAGCTCCATGAGGAAGGTGATGATTACTTTTATCTGCCAACTTGATTGGGCTAAGTGGTGCCCAGATATTTGGTGAAATGTTACTCTGGGTGTTTCTGTGAGGGTGTTTTAGATGAGATTAACATTCAAATTGGCAGAATGAGTAAAATAGAGTGCACTCCCTAATGTGACAGTCCTCATCTAACCAAGTGCAGGCCTGCATAGAATAAAAGGCTGACTCCCCCAGGTAAGAGAGAATTCTTCCTGCCTGACTGCCTTTGAACTGAGTCACTGGCTTTTTTTCTTGCCTTCAGACTCAAACTGAAACATTGGCACTTCCAGGATCTTGAGCCTGCTGGCCTTCAGCTACACCATCAATCCTGGTTTTTAGGTCACCAGGCTCAGACTGGAACTAAACCATCAGTTCTCCCGGGTCTCCAACTTATTGACTCACCCACATATCTCAGGATTTTCCCACCTTATAATCACATGAGCTAATTACTTGTAATAAATCTCTTTTTGAGATATATATTTCCCTTTAGTTTTATTTTTCTGGAGAACCCTAATTAACACAAGGAATAATATATTGGCTGTTTACCATCATGTATCTACCTAGCACCAATACAGTGCCAGAGCCCAGACTGGTTGTCTAATACAACTTTACTGAATGAATGGATGGATGGATGGATGAATGGATAGATGGCTGAAAGTGATATTAATATAATTTTATATTTATTAAGTTTTATTTTTTCTACAAAAATAAAATCCCTGTAGTGTATGTAGACTACTGAATAATACCTGTACTTACTTGAGTAGTGCTTTCTATTTTTCAAAACATTTTCATATACAATATTTTTTTGATTCTTGGACCTCTACGAGGTAGATAATATTCCACATTCACATTTGAAGAAATAGGGGTCTACATAAATAAAGTAATTCGCCCAAGCTCATACAGTGAACTAAGTGGTAGAGCAAGGTCTGGTATCTAGACCTGCTAGATTTGGGACAAGGACTTGGATCCTTCCACGTCTGCAGTTATTTGTATGCCACTATGTTCACTGGAAGGTGCACTGGTAAACATGCGAGGGCTGAAAGGCACAGAGGCATTATCCTAATGGGTCTTTGTGGTGTTCAGGAATGATGGGAAAAGATGATGCTCCAGCCTGGGGAGGGGGTCCTGGCCCTGACCAGGTCAGGTTGCAACAGTGAGGTCATGAGCCATGTGCAGTGAGCCTCAGACATGGCTCTCAGGTCACTCACATGCAACCCATGGTTGTTCAATGCCTCATTTTCAGTGTTACTCTGGTGATCATACAATAGTCAGATCAAACTATCAGCTAAGGATTATTGAACCAGTGGCTCCATAGACACCAAACTCAGATGCAACATGGCAGAATGGCTAGAGCATGGGCTCATATTCCAAGACCCTGGGTTGAGACCCAAGGGTATGGCCAGAAAAGGCAAATGACATTGAGAAGTCAAGGAGACCCAACATTTATATTCCAGCACTGTCTGTCCCTCTGGCAAAGCCATGACCTCATTTATCACCTTGTTTGTCCTATCTGAATGTTTACAAAAATACCAGCTCAAAGAGCAGCGGTGTGGTGGAGGTAAAATGATGAGTAACCAAATGAAGGTCTGATTCTCAATTTGGATGCAGAAAATCCTTTCCAGTGCCATATGCTTTTAGTGCTCTCTTTTTATCACTGCAATTTCACATCCTGTTAAAGCCTTCATCTTCTTTTCAGTCCCTGTCTACAGCAGCTTTCCGTAAAGAGCTTGATGACAGCTGTGTCTGTTGGGAAAACCACAGCCTCGTATTTCTCTCCTCAGAAGTATCCTAGGACTGTGATACATGCCACCACTTAATAAGGTGGGGGTTGCCAGGCCAGCAGTGTGGGGGATGGTTATTCCTTCTCTGACAGCGTTTGAAGAGCTCCAGCAGCTGCCTCCAGGTGAATGGCAGGTGGTACTGGAGGTTGACTGCATAGGCCCAATGCTAAGGTTTACCCCAGACAATGATGGCTAAGAAAAAGTCAGGACTTGAATGCTCATTTCCTCTCTTAGGCTAAATTTCTGTATTATATTAATTATACATAATTATATATTATATTAATTAATACTTTTATATTATTACAATAATAACATAGTTAATTATTTGAGAGGCATACTATACAATGATTAGAACAAATCCAAAAATAAAAATAGCTACTAGTTTTAGCACCTTATCCATGTTACATTTTTCATTTCTAATGATAACTCATTTTGCTAATAAGAAAAATGATATTCAAGATGCTAAGAGACACTTACCCAGTAGGGAGTGGAGTTGGAGGTCAAAAGGTTAAGAGTCTTTTGCCAACTGGCCTTAGGTAAGTCTCTTTACCTGTCTGGGCTTCAGTTTCCTTTCTGGAAAAAGGAAGTGAGTAAGTTTGACTTGCAGATGGAATAGGTCTCTTCTTGCGCCAGGTGTCTTCAGAATAAATTTTATTGCTTTTACGCATCAATGATTATTTTAGTTCTTGTTTTGAGGTTTTCTTTGTTTTTGTTCTTCTTAATCCACGTAACTTCCGCATTATTCAACTCTCAACTTGTCACCTTTCAGCGAGGATTTCCTGGACCAATCCTGCTAAAATAGCTTGTCCACTCTTCTCCACTCATTATGTCACTTGTTTTCATTTTCTTTTTTTTTTTTTTGAGACGGAGTCTCACTCTGTCGCCCAGGCTAGAGTGCAGGGGCCGGATCTCGGCTCACTGCAAGCTCCGCCTCCCGGGTTCACACCATTCTCCTGCCTCAGCCTCCCGAGTAGCTGGGAATACAGGCGCCCACCACCTCGCCCGGCTAGTTTTTTGTATTTTTTAGTAGAGACGGGGTTTCACCGTGTTAGCTAGGATGGTCTCGATCTCCTGACCTCGTGATCCACCCGTCTCGGTCTCCCAAAGTGCTGGGATTACAGGCTTGAGCCACCGCGCCCGGCCCTTCATTTTCTTTATAGAACTTTCTTTTCTTTCTCTCTTCCTTCCTTCCATTTCTTCCCTCCTTCTCTCCCTCCCTCCCTCCCTCCCTCCTTTCCTTCCTTCCTTCCTTCCTTCCTTCCTTCCTTCCTTCCTTCCTTCCTTCCTTCCTTCCCTCCCTCCCTCCCTCCCTCCTTCCTTTCTTCCTTCCTTCCTTCCTTCCTTCCTTCCTTCCTTCCTTCCTTCCTTCCCTCCCTCCCTCCCTCCCTCCCTCCCTCAAAAGAATGTCAGCTCTAGAAGGAAATTGTATCACCTGCTCTGCTCATGCTTAAACACTGGTGTTGGGTCTCCTTTACCAAGCACCTCACAAAGTCTAAACACCCCGGCGTGTCACACCGTATTGCCACACACGTCTTCACTGCGGAACAAAGTAAACAATCAATAAATGTTTGCTGATTAAATTAATGAATAAATCCAGTTGGTTACAAGTTTGTTTGATTCTGCCACAAAAAATCTCTAGAACTGTGCTGTTCAATGTGGTAGCCAATAGTCACATGTGGTTATTTAAATTTAAAGTAATTAAAAGCTCAGTCCCTCAGCATCACCAGCTACATTTCAAGTGCTCAAGAACCATGTGTGGCTAGTGGTTTGCACAATGGATAGTGCAGAATAGAACATTTCTATCATGCGGAAAGTTGTTGGAGAGTGCTGGTCTACATTCTGGCTCTTCCTCTCCAATCCCACTGTGATTGCTTATCTAGACTCTTGTGAGAGCCTCTGAACTGACAGTAGTTTCCTTCCACGCTAGTCAGTTCTCCACATTGCCTTATTTATTTAGTTCATTTATTCATGCAGCAAATATTTAAGGAGGACCTTCTATATGCCAGCACTGTGCTAGGCACAGAGGAACAAACAGGGTATGAGTTAGACCTAGTCCTGACACAATGTACTCACAGCCCATGGATGATGTGTGTAGCATTCCCATGTTTAAAAACCAGTGCTGGATCCCCCTTACCAACGTCCCTTACAGTGTTCCCAGGACTCTGTGCTGTGCTCTGCAGGATGCAGCCCAGAGTCAACTCTGCTTTCTCAGGAGAGGGTCAGCCAAAACAACAGTTCCTGTATGTGGGGAGCTAAAACGACGGTCCCTGTATGTGGCGTGGGGCGTGTATGGGGTGTGTGTTTGTGTGTGTGTGATGAAGTGGGGTGTGTGTGAAAGGAGAGTGTGTGTGGTCAGGTGTGAGGTGTGGGGTACATCACACCTGTGGATTATGAGGTGTGGATTATTGGTGTGGTGGTAGTGTGTGTCTGTGTGTGTGTATATGTGGTAGGGTGTGTGGGGTGTGTGGGGTATGTGATGGGGTGTGGATTTGAGGGGTGTGTGGTGGGATGTGTGGAAAGGTATGTGGTGGTGTGTGTGGGGTATGTGGGGGGTGGGGTGTATGTGGTGGGGAGATTGTGTGTGGGGTGGATGTAGAATATGTGTGGTGAGGAATATACGGGAGGTGTGTGTGGGGGTATGTGGTGTGTGTGTGTGGTAGGGTGTGTGTGTGCAGTGGTGTGGGGAGTGGCATGGTGTGAAGGGGTGTGCTGGTGTATGGGGTTGTGTGGGGGGTGGGGTATGGAGTGGGGTGTGTAAGATGTGTGTGTGTGGTGGAGGGTATGTGTGTGGTGGAGGATGTTTGTGTGGTGGGATGTGAAGTGGGGTGTGTGTATCTGTGTGTGTGTGGTGGGTTGTTGGGTGGAATGGGGGGGTGCATGGTATGTGTGTGTGCTGGGGTGTGTGGGGTGTGTGTGTGTGTGTGTGTGTGTGTGTTGGCAGTAGGGCTGCCACCCATGGGTTGAGGTTGTGCCTTCTGGCACTTGACTTTGGATGCATGGAGGGTGATGGCTTGGTGCCCTACAGTTGCAGTTTCACTCTTCCCCATCACTTCTCCCACAATTCTGTACCTGGTCCTTCACCCACCACCTCACCGCCTTCCCTGTTCTCTGCATACGCAGTCACACCTCAGTGCTTTTGCACAGGCCCGTCTCCTAGTGAGCTTTTCTTTCCCAATGGCTTAACCTGATGAATGCACTCATCCTTCAAAATTCACTTCAAATATCACTTTCTGTGAATCTTTTCCAGCAACCCAGAGGGGCGACCTTTTCTCTGTACATCCACAGATGTCTGTTATTAGATCTAGTAGAACACCTGTCAGGTTTACTCTAAACCCCATTTATGTAGGCCTCCTTCCAGTAGAGGGTAGTTCCTCCAAGTGAAGAATTTATTTATCATCATAGCCCCAGTGCATGAAATAGAAGAGGTCCCTAATAAATGATTTGGGACAAAAGATAAATGGATGGCAAATGGATGAACAAATGAGTGTAAATATTATGAAAGCGCCTGGCCGGTTTGCAGTTCCCTCGGGAGGCTGCATTGGTTCTAGAACTTCAAAATAGAATAAAAACACTGTAACTCTCTACTTGCTCTTATCAAAGATAAAATATTATTTTTCTTCTTACCTTTTTTTTTTTTTTTTTTTTGAGACGGAGTTTTGTTCTTGTTGCCCAGGCTGGAGTGCAATGGCACGATCTTGGCTCACTGCAACCTCCGCTTCCCAGGTTCAAGTGATTCTCCTGCCTCAGCCTCCCAAGTAGCTGAGATTACAGGCATGCGCCACCACGCCTGGCTAATTTTGTATTTTTAGTAGAGATGGGGTTTCTCCATGTTGGTCAGGCTGGTCTCCAACTCCCGACCTCAGGTGATCTGCCAGCCTTGGCTTCCCAAAGTGCTGGGATTATAGGCGTAAGCCACTGCTCCTGGCCTCTTCTTACCATCCTTATTTCCTACTACAAATGTCCCTTCTACCCTGTTTTTTCACCAGGAAAACAACTTTTCTTTTTTGCTTGTACAAGCTTTCCTTTATGGCCAGCCAAAACTCTAGGATCAAATACTTCACTTCCAAAAACCATATGTCCCAAGACGCTCTTTCTTCTAATTGAGGAAATGACTCTTTGCTACCAAAATGCTTATCAGCCCCTCCCAACTTGCACATTAGGAATCCAATAAAAACTGTTTTGCACAAACTAGAAATGACTGTCCTTACAATTATTATATTACTAAGTGAGTGTTTGATAAACGAATCTGAAGCAGGTTTAACATTTCTTAATTTTCCCAAACCTTTAAAAACACAACCAAACCAAAGGGCAAGCTCATAAAATAAACAGTTTCCCTCCCAGGTGCCTTGGGTGTAATCCTCCATTCACCCAACCAGTGTGTTATGTCTTTTCTTTTCTTTTTTTTTTGAGATGGAGTTTCTCTTTTGTTGCCCAGGCTGGAGTGCAATGGCGCGATCTTGGCTCACTGCAACCTCTACCTCCTGGGTTCAAGTGATTCTCCTGCCTCAGTCTCCTGAGTAGCTGGGATTACAGGCACCCACCATCACACCCAGCTAATTTTTTTTGTATTTTTAGTAGAGATGGGTTTTCACTATGCTGGCCAGACTGGTCTCAAATCCCTGACGTCAGGCGATCCATCCGCCTCGGCCTCCCAAAGTGCTGGGATTACAGATGTGAGCCACTTGCCTTGCCCCAGTGTGTTATTTCTATGGTTCTTCAAAAGGAAAGAAGGGTCCCTGACACCCCTCAACAAGCCAGTTCAACAAGCCAATATTAACACATCCAACTAGCTTACAAACTTTCTGGGGTTCAAATAGTTTTTCTTGACATTACAGGATATTTTAAGTGAGAAGATTCATCTGCTCCCTCATATCAGCTCCTCCAAATGACCCCACAGACACATCATCAGAGCAGGCAGCTGGAAGTGTTTACAAAAGCATACAGCCTGCAGCCCCAGCTTCCTCATGCTCTCCCCAGCAGTTTGAGTTTCATGCCTTTCACTACATGTTGAAAAGGGTAAAGTGGGTTAGAATATATCCATAATCATCATTCCTTAGTATTACTTTAGTTAAATTTGCTAGTATTAACAGAACAATATTTCATCATTACAAATTCCTAGTTGCTAAAATCTGTAATACTTAATCAGCAATACTGAGAGGCTAAGCCACATCTAACCCCTGTTAAATTTAAAATTTTAAATATACAAAATTACAATCCTTGGATAGAGTGTGCATCAGGTATGTGTGTATGTCAGTCATCAGGGTTTCAGTAGATATTAAGCAGCCTCCAAGTGAGTCTTTGTAAAAAACAAAAGCTTGCCAGAGGCTCAAGACTTTTTCTACAGAAGAGATAATCTTCCCTGGATTCTCAAACTTATGCTGACTTATAACCACGAAGAAACCTGATCTTAATGTAAAGGAAGTACTATGAATTTCTCAGGAAAAGGTGTTGTGTAAGTATAATGGTTCTGCCCCATTATCTTGGCTTAATCCAGAAAACTGAAAGCTAAATGACACATTAACCTACCTCAAGTATATTTACAGGTTTAAGGAGGACACTGGACATTTGTTCTCCATCTTGGGGAAGATCAAAAAAGAAATAAAATGACTTAAGTTTTGACCCCAAAGGGTATGATCATACTTAAGACAAAACATCTTAGTTATAAAGGTAATTTATGCAGATTTCCTAAAGAAAGAATGGAACCTGACACCTATTTACTGAGTTACTGTTGTGTAGAAGGTTTGGGTTGTGGAGGACAGAAAGAAAAGTAAGATGCATATAGTCTATGCTCTCCAAGAGGTCCCAATCTAGTTGGAAAGATAAGATGTTCACTCACAAAGGATAGGTAATATAAGATAATAACTCCTTTGATGTGCTGCTGGATTTGGTTTGCAAGTATTTTGTTGAGGATCTTTGCATCAATGTTCATCAAGGATATCAGCCTGAAGTTTTCTTTTTTTGTTGTATCTCTGCCAAATTTTGGTATCTGGATGATGCTGGCCTCAGAATGCGTTAGGAAGGAGTCCCTCCTCCTCAATTTTTTGGAATAATTTCTGTAAGAATAGTACCAGTTCTTCTTTGTACATCTGGTAGAATTTGGCTGTGAAATCATCAGGCCTGGGCTGTTGTTGTTGTTGTTGTTGTTGTTGGTAGGCTATTTATTACTGATTCAATTTCAGAGCTCATTACTGGTCTGTTCAGAGAATCAATTTCTTCTTGGTTCAGTCTTGGGAGGGTGTCTGTGTCCAGGAATTTATTTACCTCTTCTAGCTTTTCTAGTTTATGTGCATAGAGGTATTTGTAGTAGTTTCTGATGGTCATTTTTACTTCTGCGGGGTCAGTGGTAACATTACCTTTGTCACTTCTAATCGTGTTTATTTGGATCTTCTCCTTTTTCTTCTGTATTAGTTTAGCTAGTGGCCTATTTATCCTATTAGTTTTTTTTCCAAAAAACCAACTCATGGATTCATTGATCTTTTAAATGGCTTTTGGTATCTCAATTTCCTTCAGTTCAGCTCTGATTTTGGTGATTTCTTGTCTTCTGCTAGTTCTGGGATCGATTTGTTCTTGTTTCTCTAGTTCTTTCAGTTGTGATTATTAGGTTGCTAATTTGAGATATTTCTAATCTTTTGATGTGGGCATTTATTGCTATGAATTTCCCTCTTAACACTGCTTTAGGTGTGTCCTGGAGATACTGGTATGTTTTATCTTTGTTCTCATTATTTTCAAAGAACTTGACTTCTGCCTTAATTTCATTATTTATCCAAAAGTCATTCAGGAGCATGTTGCTTAATTTCCATGTCATTTCTTATATTTGAGCAATTTTCTTTGTCTTGACTTCCATTTTTATTGCACTGTGGTCTGAGAGTGCTTTTGGTATGGTTTCAGTTTTTTCTTTTTTGCATATGCTGAGGATTGTTTTATGTCCAATTATGTGGTCAATTTTGGAGTATGTGCTATGTGGTAATTATAAGAATGTATATATTCTGTTGTTTTGGGGTGAAGAGTTCTGTAGAGGTCTATAAGATCCATATGGTCCAATCCAGCCTATAAAAAAAGGCTAATCCACCACAATCAAGTAGGCTTCATCTCAGGGATGTGAAGTTGGTTTGACATACACAAATCAATAAATGTGAGACATCACATAAACATAACTAAAGACAAAACCACATGATTATCTCAACAGATGCAGAAAGGTTTTTGATAAAATTTAACACCCTCTCATTTAAAAAACTCTCCATAAACTAGGTATTGAAGAAACGTGCCTCAAAATAATAAGAGCCATCTATAACAAACCCACAATCAACATTATACTCAATGAGCAAAAGCTGGAAGCATTTGCCCTTGAAAAGTAGCACAAGAAAAGGATGCCTTCTCTCATTGCTCCCATTTAACATGGTATTAGAAGTTCTGGCCAGAGCAATCAGGCAGGAGAAAGAAATAAAGGGTATCTAAATAAGAGGAGAGGAAGCCAAACTATCTCTGCAGATGAGATGATTCTGTATCTAGAAAACCCCACAGTCTCAACCTAAAATCTCCTTCAACTGACAAACAACCTCAGTAAAGTTTCAGGATACAAAATCAGTGTACAAAAGTCACTGGCATTTCTATACACCAACAACAGCCAAGACAAGAGCCAAATCAGAAAGGCAATCTCATTCACAATTGCCACAAAAAGAATAAAATACAGCTAACCAGGAAAGTAAAAGATCTCTACAATGAGAATTATAAAACATTGTTCCAAGAAAACAGAGAAGACACAAACGAATGGAATAATATCCCATGCTCATGGATGGGAAGAATCAATACCATTAAAATGGCCATACTGCCCGAAGCAATGTACAGATTCAATACTATTTCTATTAATCTACCAATGACATTCTTCACAGAACTAGAAAAAACTATTTTAAAATTCATATGGAACCAAAAAAGAGCTCCAATACCCAAGGCAATCCTAAACAAAAAGAACAAAGCTGGAGGCATCACATTACCTGACTTCAAACTATTGCTACAGGGCTGCAGTAACCAAAACAGCTTGGTACTCATACAAAAACAGGAACATAGACTAATGGAATAGAATAGTGAGGCCAGAAAAAAGGCTGCGCACCTATGACCATCTGATCTTCGCTGACAAGAACAAGAAATGGAGAAAAGACTCCCTAGTCAATAAATGGTGCTGGGATAACTGGCTAGCCATATGCACAAGACTGAAGCTGGACCTCTTCCTTACATCATATACCAAAATTAACTCAAGTGAATTAAATATTTAAATGTAGAACCCAAAACTATAAAAACACTGGAACACAACCTAGGCAATACAATCTTGAACATAGGAATGGACAAACATTTTATGACAAAGACACAGAAAGCAATCACGACAAAAGCAAAAATTGACAAGCGGGATCTAATTAAATTTAAGAGCTTCTGCACACCAAAAGAAACTACCAACAGAGTAAACACACAACCTACAGAACGAGAGAAAATATCTGCAAACTGTGCATTAACAAAGGTCTAACATCCAGCAACTATAAGAAACTTAAATTTACAAGAGAAAAATAAATAACCCCATTAAAAAGTGGGCAAAGGACATGAACAGACACTTTTCAAAATAAGACATACATGCAGCCAACAAGCATATGAAAAAATCTCAATATCACTGATCATTAAAGAAATGCAAATCAAAAACACAATGAGATACTATCTCACACCAGTCAGAATGGTTATTAGTAAAAAGTCAAAAAATAACAGATGCAGACAAGGTTGCAGAGAAAATGGAACACTTATACACTGTTGGTGGAAGTGTAAATTAGTTCAACCATTGTAGAAAGCAGTGTGGTGATTCTTCAAAAAGCTAAAAGCAGAACTACCATTTTACCTAGCAATCCCGTTACTGGTATATACCCAGAGGAATATAAATCATTCTACCATAAGGACATATGCATGCAAATGTTCATTGTAGCACTATTCACAATAGCAAAGACCTAAATAGAATCCACTTAAATGCCCATCAATGACAGACTGGATAATGAAAATGTGGAACATATACACCATGGAATACTATGCAGCCATAAAAAATAATGAAATCATGTCTTTTGCAGGAACATGGACAGAACCGGAGGCTATTATGCTTAGCAAACTAATGCAGGACTAGAAAACCACCAATACCACATGTTCTCACTTATAAGTGGAAGCTAAGTGAATAGAAGTTATGAACACAAATAAGGAAACAACAGACACTGGGGTCTACTTGAAGGTGGAGGCGGGGAGGAGGGAGTGGAGCAGAAAAGATAACTATTTGGTACTGGGCTTAATACCTGGGTGATGAAATAATCTGCACAACAAATCCCTATGCCACGAGTTTACCTATGTAATAAACCTTCACATGTACCCCTGAACCTAAAATAAAAGTTAAAAGATAATAACCCAAGATACGGCATAAGACAGTATACATAGAGTCAAGAAAGTGGGAAAGTCAAGTACACAGAACACTCTGGGTCCAGAATAGGGAGAGATCCTCATGGGCTGGAGGAACTGAAAATCTTGGTGTTGAGCATTGAAGGATGGAAAGACTTTTGAGAAAAGGAGAGGAGGAAGAGAAGGTGGAGGAAGAGGAACGGCACTTTAAGAGGGTTACCAAATATCTTTAAATTAAGCTAGATGAACAGATAGTATATGATTGTACTTATATGAGATATGTAGAGCAGTCAAATTCATAGAGACTGAAAGTAGAATGTGGTTGCCAGGGGCTGGGAGGAGAGGACAGTGGGATCTGTATCCATTCTTTAATGGATACAGAGTTTCATTTTAGGAAGAGGAACTAGTTCTGGAGATGAATGAAGGTGATGGATTCACAACAATATAAATGTATGTAATGCCACTGAACTGTACACATAAAAATGGTTACAATTTTACATTTTGTTATGTGTATTTTACAATTAAAAAAGAAAGCTTGTGGTAGCCAACCATCTATCCACAGAGGAGTGGAGGTGAACTCTTGAGGTCTCTTTTTCTTCTAGGACTCCATATTAACTGTAGGTGTGACCCATGTGACCGCAATGTGAAATGATTAAATATAATCTATTCCTGGACTGCTGCACTTTAGGAAGGTATTTAATGGCTGTGGTGACTACCCCACAGCTTTCCTCCTCTTCCTTCTGTACACATAAAGTCCACTTTCACCATAGAAGCCATTCACGCACTTTTCCCAGCTTCACTGAAGGTAGAGCACAAGCACGGGGCCCTCTCCTGGCCCGTGGTACCTAAGAAAAAATCTGCTAGGGGGTATATTCTTAGAAACCCTTTCCTCCCTATTTTTTAAAAAAGAGAAAGAGCACTCTAACGGGATGGACTCTTTCCCTCTCTTCCTTTGGATGTAGTTGTGTGAGGACATAATGTTCAGCCAAAGGTGGCTTAGGCAGCCATCTTGCATGCAACCACGGGGAGACGCTAAAGGAGGACAGATCAATTCATCGAAAATTGTAGCTACCTTTGTGCTGTATTAACCACCCTCAGAAAATAGACCCCTCGTTGTTTTAGCCACTTTTAGTTGGGTATTCTGTTTACTTGCAGCCAAGATCATTACAGTAGACAGACTACGGTAATACAGAAATAGCTTTCTGAGGCATTTTGGGGAGTCTCCATTCAGCTGGAGTTTATTCTTGCCTCCAAAAGACAAAGGTGTTTACTTCCCTTTTTCTTCACTGTATGATAGGAGAATACAAAGAGCAGAGTGCAAAACCAAAAAGACATCTAGCACTGGGTTTGAGAAGACACAGGATCATCGGGAAATAAGCTAATAGTAAATGAAGCAAATAGCCAGTATTTTGCCATGTATTGGAGAGAATCAGATTCTCCTTTGTAATGGAGAAAGGTTGTGTATAAAGGGTACATTGGGTAAGAGTATAAACAAAGATGGAGGACTTTGAAGGTAATAAGGGCCCAGAAACAAGCAAGCATTATCTGGTGGAGACTGGAGAAGGATACCAACAGCATAGGCTAAGAAAAGGATCAGGACAGTCCAAAGAGAAACCCAAGGTCTACACCAGAACCTTGTTTTTCTCAACTCAGCTCTATAGGTTTCATAATCCTCAGCTAAGCTTTTCATTTTTCTTGTAAAGACACAAGTTAAAGTGTCCCTCAAGCTATTGGTATGGATAGATAACATTTTTATATGGGTCTGCTTCGATTCTTTTTGTTTTTGTTTTTGTTTTTTTGAGACAGAGTCTTGCTCTATTGCCAGGCCAGAGTGCAGTGGCGCAATCTCGGTCCACTGCAACCTCTGCCTCCCGGGTTCGAGCACTTCTCCTGCCTTAGCCTCCCGAGTAGCTGGGACTACAGGTGTACACTACCACTCCCAGCTAATTTTTGTATTTTCAGTAGAGATGGGGTTTCACCATGTTAGCCAGAATGGTCTTTATCTCTTGACCTTGAGATCCGCCCGACTTAGTCTCCCAAAATGCTAGGATTACAGGCATGAGCCGCCATGCTCAGCCACTTTGATTCTTGAAATAGAGATCCTGGTACTCTTTTATCAGAAGGTTTTTCTATCAAGGTAGCCATCTTTCTGGGGATACTACAATTTGAATATTTATTAAGCACTTTTATTAACTAGAAGTTTGACTGCTGTCTCCAAAGTTGATCAGACAACCACAGCCAAGAAAGGGAAGACAGCTCCATCTGTCCATTAAAGATGCTGGCAGCCCTGAGAGAGAGGTCCAGGCAGGGGGCAATCTGTCACATCTCAGCTATGTGTGTCCTGTGGCACTTTAAACAGGAACTAAGGTACTGTGCTAGGCAGCTGTCCTCAAGCAATGGGACTCCTTAACCCAAGGCAACTAGAATTAAACCACTTATATTTCCAGAAAAGAAGAGATGTATTCCTTAGCACGACCTACCTCCTTCCTCATGCTCACACACTAGTTTTGTTTTTATTTTTTATTTATTTATTTTTTTCTTGGATCCTCAAGTTCCCTGACGAGAAGCTGTTCTTAATGCTTTGCAAAGGACCATGTAAAAAAACTCAGAGCCATGAATGAATGCATACAAATATCCTTATAAAACAGAAGCACCCGTGAAATATGGCTGATCCCACCCATTAGGGATTAATAAACCTTCCCACAAGGCTCAGCTTGCTTTAGGGCTAAAAATAAAATTAGAAACTTCAATTCATATCATCTGATTCTGATCAAGTGCAGTCTTTTGGCTATTCTCTCTGCATTCAAAGAATGTGTTATTATTCCCCTGATAGCACACAAACTCTACGAGTTGCAGACTCCCAGTGGAGATATAAGCATTTGCTTCTGGTGAAAATGAATTTCCATGGAAAATGTGACACAAGCACTATCTTTTGGGTCTCACATAAATCAAGTTTTTGTGTTTGTTTTTGAGACAGGGTCTCACTCTGTCACCCAGGCTGGAGTGCAGTGGTGCGATCTCTACTCACTGCAACCTCTGCCTTCTGGGTTCAAGTGATTCTTCTGCCTCGGTCTCGTAGGTGGGACTACAGGCATTCACCACCACACCCAGCTAATTTTTGTAATTTTTTGTGGAGCCATGGTGGTCTCAAACTCCTGACCTCAGGTGATCTGCCGCCTTGGCCTCTCACAGTGCTGGGATTACAGGCATAAGCCACCACACCCGGCCAAGTTTTATATCAGAAGGACTTTTCTCACTAAATCTGTTCTTTCAGTAAGTGGTCCTCAAAGGGCTTGTGTGGGTCTTGATGGTCCTTAGGGCCTTCCTGGGGCCCAAGGCTCTATTCTGTTTTATTCATGATTTTTAAAGTGGGTGTATTAGTCCATTCTCACACTGCTCTAGAACTACCTGAACCTGTGTGATTTATGAAGAAAAGAGGTTTAATTGACTCATTCTGCAGGATTAACAGGAAGCATGACTGGGAGTCCTCAGGAAACTTACAATCATGGCAGAAGGCTGATGGGAAGCAAGCAGATCTTAACATGGAGGAGCAGGAGAGAGAGAGACAGAGAGCAAAGGGGAAAGTGCCACACACACACTTTTAAACCCCATCAGATCTTGTGGGAACTCACTCACTGTCATGAGAACAGCAAGGGGGAAATCTGCCCCCATGATCCAATCGCCTCCCATCAGGTCCCTCCTCCAACACTGGGAATTACAACTCAGGATGAGATTTGGGTGGGGACACAGAGGCAAACCATATGAGTGGGTGATGTGGAGTAGCGGGAAGAGCACAGAGTTTGACCTGGGTTTAAATTAGGAGTCTGCTGCTTCCTCACTGTGATATTAGATACATTAACTCATTTCTCTGGGCACTTACCTTGTAGGGTTGATGTGAGACAATATATTAAGTAAAGTACCTAACATAACACAGAAAGATCAGATTATCAAAGTGGACTCACATAACAGAGATCTTACTCAGTATCACACTTTGCTAATAATTTCAATAAAACAAGCAATTACAAATGAAGCAGGGAGTGGCTTAGGACCCATGCAATGTCCCAAGTCCTTCCATGTCACATCAAGATATTCTCTTGCCCAGATTAACACAGAAGATCTTCAAGTCATGTATGTGGCACATCACCTACACAGAAAAGAACCATCAATAAATATCTTCATATTATACTCAGATAGTTACATAATTTACCTGACCTTTTCTCAGAACCCATACCCAATACAGACGTAGATTCAGATTTGTTACAAATGAGCAATCCAGGCAGATCAGGTACCTCCTTTTAAAAGAATTCTATAGATAAGGACCCTGCACTAGCAAATATCGTTAATGTGTTTATCTAGAGGCCTGTCATTAGCATGTTCACGTGAAGATTTGATTAAGTTAACTTCCTTCCTTCTTTCCCATGGATTTCCCTTTGGTAGCAAGAAAGAATGAATTGTAGACCTGTTGTTTAACATTTTATACCCAGCACCTAACCCAGACCAGGACTTGATATACAGTAGCTTCTATCACATTATTAAGAATAATAATGGTAATAGAACTACGCTTACACTTTCATTTCCACTGACTCACCAGGTGTTGCATGATTTCAGCCTGTCTCCTGCCACTACCCATTGAGGCTTCACTTCCCCCATTGTGTGGGATTCTTATTTCTGTCTTTCCTCCCTTGTTCTATTCCAATCTTCTACCCATCTTCCAAGGACAGTCCAAGTGCTCTTTCCTCCTGCAAACTTCTGAGCCTACATATACCCTTTTTGATATCACCCCTTTCTACTCTCTATAATCCATGATCTAACACTGAACCTAGAATGTCCTATGCTGTACTCTTTCTTACTTTTGCATGCATAATATTCTATTTTTCTCCAAATAGATTATCAGCACCATTGGAGCTGAGAGTGCTAACTTAATTTGAGTCACCTACACAAGGAGGTGTCCCTTGAGCCACCTCCTCAATAAATGTGGCCCCCTTGGTATTGGCTCTATTAGCATTCACTTGCCATATTGTGATGATATCATAATTTCTTGTAATGCTTGATTTAATTATTGTCTTTCCTTATGGGCAGCAAACTCCAGGAGGAAGGGTCTTTTCTCTCTTGCCCACTCATATCCCTAGTGCCTAACTCAGTACCTGGCAAAAAGTAGATAATTAGTAAACATTTGTTGAAGAAATATGTTTTCTAGGGTAAAACAAGGTAGAGTAAAGAAGCTCATTAATTTATATAATGAATATAGGGAGTATCTACTCTGGGTGCTCAGGATGCAAAGATGAATAAGACATGATTTCAGTCATCTGGTCTCTGGACTGAAAAAGTTTGAGTCAATTTCTTTACCACCACGGTTTAAGTCTTCAGATATGTACAAAAGAGATTTGCAGATAAAATCAACCAAATCACATTAATTAAGCCCAATGAGTTACTGGAAGGTTAGGACAAAAATCAGAAGAACGCAGTTGTGGAAGGGCACAGGCGCTCTCCAGAAGAATTCTTGCCCCCCATTCCCTTTCCTCTGGCCTGGTTGGCCACCATATGCACTTTACTACTGGTGCCCAATTCATGTGAAAAACAGTCCTTAAACTGAGCTTTAATTCAGTAGCTACTACATCTTTCTCCTGCCCCTCACCTCCATTTTTATTGTGGGCAGTACTACATTTGTGTAGCTATATGCTAGGACCCATCTCTGGAAACCTACTTATAGAATCAGGCAATTAGGATAGCATTCCAACCCGTTTGTAACAGGTTTGGCCACCAACATAACAAATTCAAAGCTACATGCTAATTAACTATATGTTCAAGCCAGATAATAATATATACTTAATTTTATCCATCTTAATATCACCCTTGTAACAAAACACATCTATTTTTATAGCCTTTCCTAAGTCAGTGCACTTGAGGGTTTGGTCCAAGGCAAGTCCATTCTCCAGTCTTCTGAGAAACAAGAAAGGCAATAAACTTGGTGGGGTATTTTTGTTAGATTTTATGGAAGCCACAGAGAACCTCTAATAGACCAATCTCTCAGCTCCTCCTGAGAGAAAGGGTTGGAATTTTGGAATAGAAGAAGATGGATTCATTGATGATATTTTCTCAAATATTGAAGGTGATTTCCTTTGTCCCTCCCTCCTTTTCTTTCTTTCCTTTCTTCTCTTCTTTTTTTCTTTCTAGGCCAAATCATTATGTCATGCAGCTTATCAATACCAACTTCACCAGCTGCCTTTAGCCATACAGCAAACAGATTGATTCTCTCAAAACAACCTGCTGGCTGCTTCTTTTTCCCAATTAAATTTTCTCCCTCCTAATGTTCCTGTCTTTTTCTTCCCTCCTGGAAGGTCACCTCCAGGTCCCTGGTGCACTCTTCAAAGCCTTTCTCCATACCTTGCCCTTCTCCATTGCCATATGTTAGTAACTATTTCTCTGCCCCTCCACTATACTGGAGCCCTTGGAAGCAGCATCAGTGTCTCATTTGCCTTAGCATCTCCAGTGCCTTTAAGAGGGCCTGGCACATGGTGAGTGTTCAGTAAATGTTCGAATCTAATGAATACATTAAAACAACGTTAACTCAGTGAACAGTCTGAGAGGCACAAAAGAAGTCGGTTTAATGATACAGATTTGAGTACTTCATCCATCTGTGATGAAGTAATAAAAAGCAAGGGATTCTATAGGCTACAACACCCCATCCTGTGAAGTCAGGGCAGTGGAGAGGCAGTAACACCAAAGGACAATACAGATTTCAACTGTGCCTTATGTAGTCTTTGGGGACAGTTGGACAATGCTGATTTAAAGAGAAACTTGGGGGAAAAACACACACAAAAAAACTCCTTCAACTGGTTTCAATCAAGCCAATGTAACCCCCTTCCCATGTTTCAGAAGTCAGCATAGTTTTCCCCCTCTTTATAAACCATTTGGAGCTCTGACCAATGGACTTAGATGGTTCTGTTTTTTTCAGATACATTTTAGGGCCATTTCTATTGCATTCATCTGAATTGAAAATGCAGGCACAAAGAACTGCAATTGCTGAGGGACCTTTTCTGCCCTCCTCCCTGATCTATCTGCAACAGTCTGCAGCCCACAGGTCCATGTGGAGGGCTTGACTGGGGTGTCCTGAAGAATGTGAATGTTATTGATATGGTTTGGCTGTGTCCCCACCCAAATCTCATCTTGAATTCCCACGTGTTGTAGAAGGGAACTGGTGGGAGGTAACTGAATCATGGGGGTCGATCTTTTCCATGCTGTTCTGGTGATAGTAAGTCTCACGAGAGCTGATGGTTATTATAAGGGGGAGTTTTCCTGCACAAACTCTCTCTCTTTTTGCCTGCTGCCATCCATGTAAGATGTGACTTGCTCCCCCTTGCCTTCCACCATGATTGTGAGGCTTCCCTAGCCACGTGGAACTGTAAGTCCAATTAAACCTTTTTCTTTTGTAAATTGTCCAGTCTTGGGTATGTCTTTATCGGCAGCATGAAAATGGACTAACACAGTTATGAAACCAGAACCTCAGAGTTTTGGAGAGAAAGCAGTCTTAAGAGGTCCCTCTCCTGATGTGCCTGTGAGTGAGAGTTAGCTGGACTTCTAAAAGTGATGGAACAATCATTAGTCAAGGCTAACTTAGACTTGAAGTAAAATCTGTCTTGTACCGTAAGCTCAACCCTGTGATTCCTAAAACCAACCACCTGGCCTGCTTCCACACCACACAGCCTAAACCACAGAGAAGGTGGAATAAATTTGATTATCTGATTTTATTAGTGCCCCTTGGTGCATAGTCCTAGCCTCAGGCTCCCAGCTATCTAAGACATTCCCTTAGTTCATCCTCAGGATGTAAACATTTGCCTGATGGATAAGTAGTTGACATAAGCACATTAAGTTCCTCAGAGGAAAGATGCAGTCATATTACTTGACACAAATCATCATGACGTACGTACAGAAATAGGATCAGAAAATTTCAGTGAATGTGGTTTCTTTCTTTCGAGTGCCCTCAATTTCTCATCGGAAGCTCAAAGTGGATTTGCAGACTGTTACTGGAGTTTCCAGAATTCTTCCTCTCTCTCCTAGAAGGGGGGGTGTTTTGTTAGAATGAATAACAATGGCAATTATTGGTAGTGCCATTATCAATAATTATTGATATGGTATTATTACAATTAATGAATCTCTACTTTGTGCCTGGTGCTGTATCAAAGCACTTTATGTTAGTTTGCTAGGACTGTCGTAACAAAATACCACAGACTGGGTGACTTAAACAACAGAAATTTATTTTCTCACAGTTCTGGACACTAGAAATCCTGATCGAAGTGAAGGAACATTCCATCTCTGATGAGGCCTCTCTTCCTGGATTGAAGACAGCCACCTTCTTGCTGTGTCCTCATATGGTCTTTCTTCTGTGCACAACAGGGAAAGAGAGAGAGAGGAGAGAGAGACACACACACACACAGAGAGAGAGAGAGAGAGAGAGAAGTGGGAGAGAGATAGAGATCTCTGGTGTCCTGTCTCTTCCCCATTTTATAAGAATATTAGTCCTGTTGGATTAAGGCCCCACTCTTATGACCTCTGTTAATTTGATTACCTCCATACAGGCCCTAATTCCAAAAACAATCACACTGGAGATTAGAGCTTCAGTGTGTGAACTGGGGGGTTTGGAGGGGGATACAATCAGTCCGCAAGAACCTTACTGAGTCCTCACCACAAGTATGGGAAGCCAGGGGTATTCTCTACATTTTATCAATGAATAAACAGAGAGCTCAATTATTTGCCCAAAGTCTCACCACCAACAAGTAAGTGGCTGTTAGCGGTGTTGCTCTTTCTTCTTATTGAAGAGAAGTGGAGTTACGGAGCACTCATCTGTATAAATATGGGGGTTGCTCATAGCAGTGTCAGAAGGAAACTGTCAGGTGGAGACTAGAGCAGAGCACTGAATCAACGGCCACTCTGTTCAGTCAAACAAGTCATGGGTTACTCTGCTGAGTTCTGGGGAGAGAGAGACAAAAAGACAGTCACTGTCTTCCAAGAGCTCAGAGTCTCAGCAACAGCGAAGGAAGTCTTCCTTTCCAGGTCCTGATCTGGATACACGTGTAAAACAGGCAAATGACCCCTTCATCCCTTTCCTTTGCTGAGGGGTGCTTTTGGGTCCCTGTTTGTCTCTGTAGATGCTAGCATGGTATCTATTAAGTTGAGATTTTTAAATGGACCTGTGTTCCTCTCCTTAGAGGCCATGTCCATCAGAGGCCACCTCCAGCCTGGGAGTTAGCACCCCCAGCTCACCCAGACTCTTCAGTGATGGTGACCCACCTCTTATCCTTCCCTCATCCCCTACCCTACTGTCCAGAACTTTCTTGATCTGTCTTCCCTTGAAACATCTTTGTTCCAAGTCCCATCCCTTGAGGCAAATCTCTCAGAGAAGAAAGGAAAGATCACAGTTCATTTGTTACTTCTGGGTAATGTACTGCTATTTTATTGGTAGTCTCTGGAGACTGATGGCTTTAGCACAAATTTCAGGCACCACAGCAGGCAGTGTGGTGGGAATCATTTGATGGTAGGTGGGTTTGTCGGTGAACATCAAAACAGTAGTGAGAGAGACAGCGTTCATCTTGAGCTTTTCACAAAATAGGCTGTTCCTGCTATGGCACAGAATTATGCTAAACGGTGTATCACAGACCCTGTCAATGGTCTGCTGACATCCCTTAGGAGAAATCAGCAGAGGACAGTGTGCAGGCCAGCTCCCTCCTCACACCATGCGGTTGGTAGCCCCTGTGGGAGCCTTCCAGGACTCACCCTTCCATCCTCTGCACAACTGCTGAAGGAAGGTGAGGATCCCATAACAGAACTGGTCTGCCTGTGAAATGCTTGAAGAGTACAGTCCCAGCTGATTGTGTTTTCTTAACTGTAGACTCTAATCTCTCCAGGTGGAATCTTAATTGAGGTTGGCTCTGCCAGGGCATGTACAGGGTCCTGGGAATTCAGCAGAATTAATTCAACAGAATGCACAGAATCTGATGTCAGGAATGCCTTGCTTGTATTCTGACCGTACCACATATGAGCTGTGTGGTGATTTAACTTTTCTGGGTCTTATTTTCCCCATATGTAAAATGGGAGAATAACCGCTACATCAAAAAACTATTCCAAGATGATAATAATAGCTAATAAGATTCGGAGGCAGGGCATGAAGTGAATATAGCTCAGCAATCCTATGAGGGTATATCATAGATCCCCAAATCTCTGGAAACCAGATGAGTTTTGCAACTCAGAATGCAAAATTAATAAAGGCAACAGGGTACGTGTAACAGATATTACAGAACCCCCACCAGGGTCTGAGGTGGTCCCTTAGAATCAAACCCAATATTTCTGCACCCAAAATAGAAAGATTTATATTAAGCAAGTAAAGCCTATAAATAGTTTCAATTTGAAGTCACAGATCAAGGATTATGGCCCAGTGAACTTAAGCAACTGGTTCAATATCACACACCAAGTTTTGAACCCTGAGACTAGAGACCCTGCTCTAATTACTACAGTGCACTCCTGCAGTAATGAAACCCTCTCACCTGAATGAACGAAGACATTAAGGGATTTGGATCTAATTCACAAGAAGGTGAGAGCTGCTTTTTGTTAATACCATTAATAAATTTATACAGATTATTCCTCCTAGAAATAAAATTAAAGATATGGTTGCATTTGATATATTAACGCCACAAAGTACCTACCTAGAAAAAAAATAGCTACTATTTCTTGAAAATGTGCTAAGTTACATATATTCATCACATTTAATCCTCACAAGAACCCTAAGAGACAGATTTTATTAGTATTGCCCCCTTTTAGAAGCGAGAATAAGGAACGTACCCAAGGTCACCCCAAAATAAGTGGCAGGGCAGTAGATCCAATTGGGTTCTGTCAAATCCTGTGCCCTTTCCACTCCACCGCCCTGCCTCCAAGGGGCAGTACATGTCGCTGACCATGATTATGTGGGTTGCCTAAGGTCATAGGCAGAGCCAGTGTCCAGAGCACTCAGTACCTGGGCCTCATGACCTTAAAAGGCCTGGCAGTGATTGACTTCCACTTAGAAAAGCTTTGCAACTCAATATCATCTCTTTTTGATGCCTACTCTTGCCACTCTAAGAAAAGAACAGTACCTAGTGTTCACAAGAAGATGCAACAGAATTGATCGGAAAGAAAATTTTATCTTATTCCAGTCCTGTTCATAGTGTTGTACCAGTCTATATTTAGATAAATGCTTCACATAGCCAAAGAGGCAATAAAAGCAAGTTAAAAGGTACTAGGTTCATGCCAGGAAACAATAAGGAGCTGCAAGTTCCCATTCTTTGCCCAAAGAATGACTATTTAAAACACAAGAGACAATAAAAAACAAGCAGTCTCAGCAAACACAATGGTGCTTTCAGGTCTGGGGCATCTCATCATCTCAGGGCAGTTGAAGAAAAATCAGGATGTCAGAGCCCTCTTCTGTCTTTACAGAAATGAGGCCCTCAGTAGGGAACCCACACAGGTCTCAGTCTGAACTACTTGTGAAGGCAGGGAAGAACACTGCTAGGAAAGTCATGGGCTGGCCTGAGGGAGCTTCTCAATGCCCAGAGGATCACTACTACCCCAGAGACCAAATCTGAACTCTAGTGTTTCAGTAAGATGAAAATGAGTTTGAGAAACAACTGACGTTTATTAATTCATTCATGGGTTTCAGGGCTTGATGAGAAACCTAGGTCCAAGCTCCCCAGTCCTTTTGAGAGCCCCTATTCTGGGCTACCCTAGAATGCTGTGATTCTTGCATTATTTATAGCAATGTATGTTTCAACCATTAACTGTCTTCCACTGCAGTTATTTGTACACATTTTTGTCTTTTCTACTAAGTTATAAACTTCTTGAGGGCAGAGAAAAGTCCCTAGTTATTTCCTAGTCTCTGTAGATGCTAGCATGGTATCTATTAACTTGAGATTTTTAAATGGACCTATGTTGCTCTAAGACTTTTTCAGTGACATATTCTATGGGTTGAGGACAATAATGCTTTTCCAATCCTGTGAAACATCAGATTTCTGGACTCTGTCTAGACTATTTCATTTCTGCACTCATACAAACGAGTTCTTAGCAGAGCACATCTATCTGGTTATGCCTTGCTGAATACAATAAGTAATAGCTAGCCTCTCTCCTGGAGATAAAGACTTGTCAGGCACTGGGCATACCTTTTAAATAATCACCAGCAACAGATTTACCAAATGCTCTGCCATCTCTTCCACAGGTCTCCATCTTCCCAGCCTTTGATATCAGTGTCTGTGCCACCCACCGTCCAACTGCTGGGTCGATGCAACATATCTTAGGTTTTTCTTACATTCACCTCCACTTCAAAGTGCCAATTTCTAAATTCACCAGGGCAATTAACACTAATGGCTACAATAAATAAAACCCAGAATTTCAGGGATCTAACCCCAAATAAGATTGTTTCTTTCTTATAAAACAGCCCAATGCAGGTGTTCCTGGGTGAGAGGTAGCTGTCTCCCAGGTAGTGACTTAAGGACTCCAGGCTCCATAAATCTTACGGTTTCACCATCTTCTAGGGGCTCTTTGTTTTCTGCTTCCAGTCAACAGAAATGGAAAAAGACATTAGGGAAGGCCTGTCCTTTTCTAAAATCTTTACCCCAGGAGTAACACACAGCTCTTACATTCCATTGTCTCCATGTCCTAGGTCCACACCTGCATGCAAGGAGAAGTGGGGGGCTGTCTCTGCCACTACAGCTAATAATAGTAATAGCTAAAATACATTATGCATCTTCATTGTGCAAATTGTATACATTAACTATATTATATAATATATACACCAATCCTGAAAAGTAGGAATTATCATCACTATTTTAGAAATAAAAAAATACTAAATATATATATCAATTTCTGAGGCTTGGTGACTATATATACTGTACTATACTATACAATATGTATAAAAACATACATTCTGGAGCTCAGAGAGGGTAAGTGACTTGCTCTAAGTCACCCACTCAGTAAGCAGCAGGTCAAGATGTAAACCCAGACTCCCATCACACTTAAGCCCCTTTTCCTTCTTTTGGATCATGGAACAAGAGATACATGTGCTTTGAGGCTGGAGGGTAGGAAGGATTCAGGACAATGACTCAAGCTGTATTTTGAAAAGTAAGTATCTGACCAGCCAGAGTGGTACTGAGACTGGAGAATGACGTTTCTGTAAAGGCAATGAGGCCTTTGGCAGTGGTATGTCTATGGAAGACTTAGAAATAATTATAGTGTTTAGACGGTATTAATCAAGGGTCTTAGGAATATCCAAATCATTTCATAAACCTCAGCCATCCCTCTCCAAAATGTCCCTGAGGGAGCTGTATACTACAGAAAATTGGTAAAGAAAAGACAAGCAAGTGTCCCATTCTCAGCTGAAGTCGGTCCCCTACCCACAGTGCACAGCCCTTGTAAGCTGGGCTGGGACACCTGAGCAAGCCTGGAGGATCAGAGATGGAACACCTTTTCTCCTCATAAGCCCAAACTCAACTTCAACATTTCACCACACCTCGTCTGCCATAAATGAAGACAGAAATCCAAACAGATGAAAATGCTTGATCAGGCAACATAAGAGCAAAATGTTGGCTGGGCACATCCTAAGCAGGAGGAATATCCCCATTCAGGCCATATGGAGGAAGAAAGAAGAAAAAAGAGTTAGGTCTTTAGACTGCTTCTGTAGCACACATGAAAGAGGGACAGGAGATAATACACCTTTGTATGTGACCTTTTGTTTACATCGACTCTACTGAGGTATAATTTACATGAAAGAATATGCACCCATTTTAAGCATAACTTTGATGAGTTTCAAAACTATAACCAGACATGGAAACACCACCACAATCAACATATAGATCATTTCCATCATCTTTTGCCTAAATTCCTTCATGTCCTTTTGTACTACATACCCTCCATCCCAAGCCTCAAGCAACCATAGATCTATTTTGTCATTATAGATTAAGTTTGCCTTTTCTCAAGTTTCATATAAATTCAGATAGCATAAATGCTTTGGGTTCCGACTTCCCTCATTCAGCAGAATGTTTTGTGAGTCACCCATGTTGTAGTGTATGTCAGTGGCTTGTTCTTTTTATTGCTGAGTAGTATCCCATTGTAAAGGTTACTACTGTTTGTTTATACATTTACCCATTGGTGAATATTCAGGTTATTTCTAGTCTGACTGTTATGAATAAAGTTGTTGTAAATCTCATGTACAGGTCTTTGTGTGGACATTATGCATGACCTTTTAGTGGGCAGCAAACGTTCTACTAGCAAACATGGTCCAATGTCCTAGAATATCACCAATCTATAGCAACTCTGCCCCATAGGATAGAGCGGAGGGTGGAGGACTGGGGAGCATGATGGGGAAGCATCACTTCTCTTCTACAAACCTAAGACATAGAGCTCGATAACATCCAAGGGAAATGCCCATGAAACCCGTTGAATTGCATACATTTTCCTCCTATATTCTCTCTCACCTACTTCCTTCTTGCATCTGATTTTTTTTTTATGTTTAACTTTGAGCACTGGAAAGAATGACTGTTTATTTTCCACATGCTATCTAGCATCCTCATGAATGACTTTGATATTTCATTTACTATTAAATATGAGATCTACTTTAAGTAACCTGGCACTTATTAGAGGAGTCACCACCAAAACGTGGCCAATTGCACTGGGATCACTCCTCTCCCACCACCACTGTGGGAATCTGCCAGGGGAATATGCCATTTTCCATATGGTCTGCCGTTTTAGGTGCCTAAAAGAGGGAAAGGTCTCAATACCTCACATAGGTCTGCTCACCTTCCAGAAGTGGGATTAGCCAACAAGTAGGGCCTTAGCCATTATATTTTTTCTTAGAGAATGAAAACAAACAAGTAAGCAAACAAAACACAACCCAGATGAGCACTGAAGGTTACAGTAGGAAATGTAATAGAAAAAGACAATGAAACATGACATGCATACTCATATAAAGCATTTAGATTAATGTCAAAGACTGGTGCACTGTGGGTTGATAAGAACCCACCAACATATTTTATTTAATCTGCAGTGTTTAAATAAAATTGATATTTTGTGAAGTTAAAAGTGGGGAAACTTCACTAAAAAATTTCACACACAAACATAAGAACATCTGGCAAGTAGGCCCATGTTGCCACTTCACAAGAATCTGCTGGAGCTTCGCAATAGCTGCTCCCTTTGGCCAAGCTCATGTGCTATGTACGCTCACTTCTCTCGGATGTATTATCTACCTGGCCCTGACAGGCATTTTAGTTTGCAACCCTTGCATTAAAGCATCACCCTATTAAGGAACAGGAAGTGGGCAGACACACTTCACTTTAGGTGCGTAAAAGAGGGAAGGGTCTCAATACCTCACATAGCTCTGCTCACCTTCCAAAATAGGATCAGTCAACAAATAGGGCCTTAGCCATTATATTGTTTCTTAGAGAATAAAAACAGGCAAGCAAGCAAACAGAAAACAACCCAGATGAGCACTGAAGGTTACAATAGGAAATGTAAGTAGAAAAACACAATTAAACATGGCATGTGTACTCATATAAGGCACTCAGGTCAGGAGTTCGAGAGCAGCCTGGTCAATATGGTGAAATCCCATCGCTACTAAAAAAAAAAAAAAAAAAAGAAAAGAAAAAAAACCATTTTTTTCTTCACTAACAAGGATACATATTATCTGAGATGGAGAATAAAGGCCAAATTCCAAGGCAGGAATTCTTTTCTTCTTTCTTTCTCTTCCTTCTTTCCTCCTCCTTTTCCTCTTCCTCCTCCCGCTCCTTTCGGCAGCAAAGAATTCCACTTATTGAATGTATTACAAAAGAGGTTTTCATCAAAAAGACCAAAATCCATGCCATCAACAGACCCTCAGAATCTAGGAGTTTTTAACTTCTGATGCTTTATCCAGACACTCCTTCCCCCTCCTACTCCCCTCAGTGAGCTCTAGCCTTCACAGCCTGGCCAGGGAGCTCTTGCCTCCAAGATAACACCGCAGTGTGGTTCTTATGGCCCCTCCCTCGCTGCTAAATAGCCAGGTCATTCTGGGCCAGGGAAGCAGGCCTCCCTGGCTGGTGCCCACAGCTCAGAGGCGTCTTCCTGAGGTGGCTCCACTTTCTTCCTCAGCTGATTCTGCCTCCACAACAAGCTACTGAGAAAACGGGAACTTTCCACAGTGCCTGGTAGTTTCATAGCAATATCATAAAATTATGAAGCCTTGCGGTGGTTCTACCAGGAGCTTAGGTCTCCCCTAAGCTCCAGATTTATCCATCCACTGTCCACTAGTTGTCTTCTCCTCCAGCTCCGATAGTATCTCGACCAAAACTTTTCCAAATCTATAGCTGCAATCTTACCTTGTCATCCTCCCAAAGTGAACCATGTTTTAACTCCTCTATTTCCTTTTCTTACAATTTTCCTCACAATGACCCGAGCCAGAAGCCTTGGAATCATTCTAAGTGTCTCTGTCTTATTACATCTACTTTCTCACAACCAAATGGTCATGGGACCTACTACAAACCACCTCCTTACTATCTTTCATACATCGGCTCCTCTCCATCTTTAGTATAACTAGCCCCATTCAGGCTCTCACATGGAATGTTCTGAAAGTCTCCCGAATATGTGCTTATGTCTGGGCTTGCCTGCTCCATCCCTCCATGTTCTACACATCTGACAGTGAGAGTGACTTCTAAACCAGGAGTCTGATCATGGTGCTCTTCAGCTTAAACGCTTTACTGGGCCCTCTGTTTGGACAATGGATACAGACTATGGTTCTCGGTGACCTATTCTTAACTTCTGGCCTAGCTCTCTAGACATGCACTGTCCACATGTGGCTCCTGAGAACTTGAAATTGTGCTAGTGCAAACCAAGGGATGCTATAAGTATAAAACACACACCAGATTTCAAAGAGATAGTACAAAGAAAAAAGAGTCTAAAATATCTTGTTAATAATTTTTATATTGGTTATGCATTGAAATGAAAATATTTTGCATATATAGAGCTAAAAGCATATTATTAAAATTACATATTTTCTTTTTAACATCTTTTAGTGTGGTTACTAGAAAATTTTAAATTACATATTGTCTTGCATTATGTTCTAGATGTTTTCCTCATCACACCTTTCTACCCTCCACCCTGCTAAACAACAGGTATGCTAAATGACTGACAGTTTCCAACAGTAAGCCATAGTATTTAGTAATTTTATACAGTCCCTTTTAAGTGAAAATTAAAATGCTCTTTAACTATCACACTCCATCCCACCTGTGATGGTTTTAAGATATTATCCATAAATCCTTTTGATACTCCCCCCTTTCAAAAGGTAGACTCGAATACACCTCTCATTCAGTATGGACTACACTTGGCAACTTACTTCTAATAGATAGAATAAAGCAGAAGTGTCAGTGTGTGAGTTCCAGGATTAGGTCATCAAAGGTGTTGGAGCTTCTCTCTCTCTTACTCTGGTCATTCACTCTGAGTGAAGCCAGCTGTAATATCATGAGGAGACCCAAGGTGTCCTATAGAGAGATCCACATGGCAAGAAAGCAAGGCCTCCTCCTGCCAACAGCCATGTGAGTGAGCTATCTTGGAAGTGGATCCTCCAGCCCCAATCAAGCCTTCAGATAATGGAAGCCCTAGCTAATATCTTCATGGTAACCTCATGAGAGACCCTGAGCCAAAAAGCTGCTCCCAACTTTCTGAACCACATAAACTATTGTTTTAAGTAGCTGAGCTTTGGGATAATCTGTTACACAACAATAGATTACTAATATACCATCCATACGCTATATCCCCCCCACCCCAACTTCCACCCAAGAACAGGAAGACAGAAGAGAAGCTGCTAAGAACTGCAACTTATGTTTTGCCTACTTAGATGTCAAGATTTGATTCAAAATCATCTCCTTTATGATGATTAAACCAAAAGGACTTATGGATAATGTCTTAAAACCATCACAGGTGGGATGGGGTGTGATAGTTAGAATAACAGAATATCAAACAACAAAATGGACTAAGACAGCCTTCTTCATACCCTGCTAAACATCTAGGTCTTATTCCTTGGAGGACTGGCTCTCAACTAGTTATCATGTATTCTCTCCCAAGGTGGCAACCTGCACATCAGTGGGAAGTGCTTGGAGGCTGCAAAGGGAAGGATTGATAATTTATTGTGTGCTGGGCTTCATTTATCCTCACATAACCATTTCAATGTGTGGGGAAAACACAACCCTAGAAGGATACATTTTGTCCTTCATTTTACAGATGAGAAACTGAGGTTCTGGGAGATTATACAACTGTCCCATGTCACTGTTGGTTTTCTGAAGTCAAAACTCTGCCTTGCAAGTCTCTTAGGCCTCAAAAATTCAAAGGAGCATAATTCTAATGGTGGATTAATAAGGCCTGTGATGGAAGGAATATGTTGTTATTGTTTTTAACAGGGGTAGAGGTGGAAGAGGGTGATGAGCGTGAGGGTGAGAGGGAAAGATCTATGTGGCAAAATCCTTCAATTATAGGATCACCAAAATATAGAGCTAGAGGGGATCACAGATAGTATCTGCACCAATTCCTTTCATTTTGTGAGAGTGGAACATTAAGGTCCAAAGTGGATGAATTATATTTATTTATATCTAAAGGATTGAGAATGTACAATCCAGAAAAAAAGCAACATTTATAGGAACCAAGTTTTCTAATGATCTTACTTGGGATGGGAGAAGAGATGACCAATTTTTCACCCAATATTCAAAACCACAGCATCCCCATCTGTGGTCATCAACAGAAGTACAATCCACAATAATTGTATAATTATGTGAGAGGCATTACCATTTCTAAGCAGAGTTTCCAAATTTAGCAGTGTTTACATGTCTTCATTTCCCTCAAAAATGTTAAATAAATAAATGCATAGGTTTGACATAGGAAAGTATGTGTAATCAAATAATAAGTAACCTTACCAGGCAGATATATTTTGTTTAGAAATCCTTATTTTGATTTCTCAGAACTCTAAGGCAAGGGATCAAACTATAAGGGATCTCGTAGCATAAGCATGCTTACAAAAGCAAACTGCATGGGATGGTGATTTGTCTCACGGCCTGAGGTATGTGCAGCTCTGCTTTCTGTACAAAGTGGACAGGGCAGAAAAGCAGCTGGTCCTTGTCCTGCCACTGGAATGACAGGAATAGTATGGGGTAGGTAGTAGTCCATTTATGAACACTTGAATGCAGTCAAATAAGACTTTTATTGAGCTTCTACTCTGTGTCAAGTACTGCGTTATCATTAGGTGGGATGTAAGCTGATAGATAAGATAAAATGTACCCTCAGAAAATTAAATAGGTCTTGTGAGTATCAATATGAATTTTAATGACAATTAACACCTTCTGTTTGTGAATGTAGCTGGATAATTTTTGATACATTAACTGACATATTTTCGCTTCTCAGTAATTCTTGTTACCTGTGAACTTTTTTCCCATACAGACTTTCTTGGCACACTGCCTCAGGAACAGGATTATGCTACAGAACAAAAAGAGCAAATTCTTGACTTTCGAATTCCAAAATCTAAAATCTTGGCAAAAACAATATGTTTAGAAGGAAAATCGATCTGGAAATGGTCAGCATCAGTTTTTCCTACCCCTAAGACAAAATAAACCTAGAGGGAAAAAAACCTGTTGGGGATAAAAAGTAGCAAAAGCGGAAGAGTTAGAACCTTGAACTGGTCATGGAGCAGACACCTATGGTCCGTGCCCTCCGCCCTGACCCCAGAAGTTGCTGGTGCGGAGAAGAGGAAATAGAGGAAATGAAAGAGAATCTGGCCAGCACCCCCCCGACCCTATACCCCCCACTATGCCTACAGGCCCAAGTAAAGCTCCACATACCCCACATATCTCAGGCTCAGGATCTTTCTCCAACATGTTATGGAGACAGCAGAGAAGAACATATGGCTGGGAAAGTGTATCTAAATGGAGAGGACCCAAAACAGCCTGAAAGTTCCCCAACATGTCCCTGGAGTTCAGGACCAGACCAAATATTTTCCAAGTGCTCAAGAGAAAAAGTCATGAGAGACCCAGATGGACCTCAGGCACTGCAGGATGATGACCAAATCAGCCACTACCCATGTGACTGATGAGAAACCCTAAGGACTGATGTCTGTTCCCCAACTCTCTCCCTGTCAGATGCTAATGCACCCTGAAGGTGTCCTAGATCTATACAAACACTCCATGTCCACTATCCCACATAGACAACAATCCATCCCAGAGGAGTTGCCACCAGTCTCTTCATAAACCCAGCCCCACCCATGCATCCATATTTAACCAGCTTCCTTCAGAAATATTCTCGCAGAGTTCCACTAAATCTTCTATGCTACAGGCACACCTGCTTTCTTTTTTCCATGCTTATGGAAGTAAAGAAATGGCCAGGACAACATAGTCTGTGTAACATCTGGTGCATCAGAAGAACGGAAAGAATAAAGTCTCCAGCAACCTTAGGTTCCTGATCCATACAAGATCTTCTTTCTGATCTCCAGAACCTGAGCCATGAAGTGGGAAAAAGTCCTCTAGGTGGCCGTTTCCCAACCTGGTGGTACTTAGTGCCCTTTCCTTCTTGTAACGTCCTCTCACCGTCTTCCCAAAACAACCTGAAACTCACTCCCATTAAAGTGATGGGACTCAATAGTTTAAGGTTTAACTCCAACTCCTTTTCTGTTCACACAGCTATCCAGTTGTTAAATCTACCTGCTGGCTCCCTCCGCTCCTTTCTATTACCTGGAAGTGCTGCTCTCTGTATATTCCTTTTCCTCAATCCAGGAACATGACAGATTTGCACTTTCCCTCTTTCTTGAGGTACATCACGGCCAGTCATGTGGCTTCCTTTGGCTAGTGAAACGTGGACAGGAGTAACACGGGCTGCTTCCTAATTGCAGTAAGCAACACTGCAGCACTCTGCCTCCTGCAGCTGGAACTGACAGCATTTCAGATGGTGGAGGCCCTGTCACTCTGATTTCCAGAGTAAAGGGCATGTTATGGGCCGTTTCAGTCAATGGGCATGTAAAGTGAGCAAGCAATAAACACTTGTTAAATGAACTCGCTGGCTGTTGCTGCATAATAATCTAACCCATCCTGACTAGTATGCCCAGGCTAGCTAGAACTGGGCATATGCCTAGAACTGGGGTTCAGGCTCTCATTTCTCACCAAAGCTTTTAACACATGCCACTCAAAGTGTGGTTCATACACAGGTATCAATCCACAAACTATTGCTGCTCTGCAATGATGTAAGTATAGAAATTGAGAATAAACATTTAAATATTCTTGTAACAGTTAAGCGGATTAATCTGACCTATTGAATCTAATAATAACATATTTGGAATTGTCTTTCCCCCAGATCTTAGCACAATGTCTTACCCACGAAGGTGCTACCAAATTGGATTATTGATTCATGATTAAGAAACAGAATTATGTTAGGATTCCAAGCACTGGCAGGCAGATCTGAGGAATACTTGGGGTGCAAGACCCTTCTTCATTGAGGTGAAATGATCATTTATAAGTTTCTGGATTTTCTGTTTGTGCCAGCACAAAATTTAGCGTCAACAAGCAGAGAAACCTTATGAGTTCTTCTGTATTTACTATTAAATATTGTTTTAGGTTTGCCAACATAAAAGCATGAGCATGAATGTGTTTATCTTCTGGAATGAAACTCTGTAAATACATTGCTTATGAATATGTTTTTCAGAATTACCCACAAATAGCTTGACATTTTGATACATTTGTTCAAGTATCAGAGGATAATGTAATTGATCCCAAAATCACTTCCTAACTCCCTCCAGAACTGAATAATTTTTTCCTCCCAAAGACTCTTTGGCACACACTAATATATTTCTCTGCATCATACAAGAAAAAGGCAACATAATATTCTGAAAACAATAGAGTGCTAGGTATCAGGAGACCTGGATCTAATCTGCATTACCCACTCCATTTGCTTTCTACTACATGGAGCTATTAGTTAACCACTTGTGCCCTAACTTCTCTCTCTTATGAGGATAAAAAGTTAATAACATGTAAGTAACATCAGCTCTGTTGTGAGCATCAAGATATAGGGTTCTGAAGCACTTAGTAGTGAATAAAGTACAACATGATTATAATTTTGCATTTATATGTAATATTGTCCTTGTAATGCTCTCGAATTATTCTGTACCTAGATTTTCTCCTTTCACGCAAGACAATAAGCTCCTTAGAGGTTCACTGTGCACTTTTTCTTTGCATATGATCCAATGCTGAGTCCTTTAGGACAAATAATACACATATGATGATGGTTTGAAAACTCTTTATCATAAGTTGTTGAACCCCTTCACCCTTAAGTGAACTACACAAACTTTATACACTGCAAGACAAGTATTCCTCAATTCACACTAACAACAGGTGTTTAGAATTTTGACTAAAGAGAGTTGTAATTGCCTGAGTTCCTTGAGGGCAGAGGTCATGTCTCACCAATCTTTGTATCCCTAGACTTACCATAGTATCTGAGCACAAAGAAGGAGCCCAGTTTATATGGACTGCATTATGTATCCTTCAAATTCATATATTGAAATCCTATCCCACAATGTGACTGGAATTGGGGATAAGGCCTTTAGGGAGGCAATTAAAGTTAAATGATGTTAAAAGGATGGGGCCCTAATCTGATGGTGCTGGTGTTCTTATAGGAAGATGAAAAGATGCCGCCAGAGAGCATGCACTTGCACGTGCTCTGACTCTCTCTCTCTTTCTCAATCTCGCCATGCCCCAGAGGAAAGGCCATGTGAGGACACAGCCAGAAGGCTGCCATCTGCAAACCAGGAAAAGAGCCTTCCTAGCACCTTAATTTGGAACTCCCAGCATCCAGAACTGTAAGGAGATAAATTTCTGTGTTTATGCCACCCAGGCTATGGTATTTTGTAATGGTTGTCCTAGCTAAGATACCAGTTAATGTCTGAAGATAAATTGATAAATAAATAACATTTAATAAAATACTTATTACTTCCACTTAGTACCCAGAAACCTAAAAGGCCAATCTCTGATTTTGCTTAAATTGGCTTTGGGAAAATTTTCAGAATCATTTAAACATTATAATAGCACATCCACCTACTAGACATTTGATTTTTCCATCCACTTTCCTTAGTGAGTACAAGCAGTTCTTATCCAAGGATCATTAAGAGGATTAGGCTGCAAGAATGGGGGTGGTAAGGAACAGAAGAGTTATTGGCCAGAAAGAAGGGAAAATTGTACTATTAATTGTTCAGAGGATAGCACATTATTCTGCACATGTAAACACTCAAGGTAAAATACGGCAGATGAATAAAGAGCTTCTGTATAGAAGAACTATAAACTTTGGCAGGAACCACTGTGCTGCAGTAGTGAAGAGGCCTCCTGCTAGGGGCTGCAGTGGAAAAAGTGACCTCAGAGAGGAATTCAGAATAGAAATACTCAGCAAGAGATGAAACACCATGAAGTTTTGGTTAAGTCATTTGGTTCCAGACTTATAAAAGGGAAAAGCTGTTTTAGTAAAAAATAAAAAATAAAAATAAAAAAATGCTGACTACATGAACTTTGCAGATTATTCTTCTATTCTAATTGTAAATTTGAATTCCAAAGTACCTCTTCCTTCATGTTCTTGACAAGAGATCTATAGTGTTTAGTAACTTATTCTTCTAAAGAGGCTCAGCCAGGAGAAGCAAATACTTAGTCTGGAGCCATAGGACCTAGCTTAGCATTCCACTGAGCTGCCCTAGCACAGAGGGCACATTGATCAGGGACTCCAGAAAAGAAAGGCAAAGGCAGCACCAGAGAGAAATCCTCACGTGCCATTTCCCTCTTTCATGCCCCAGCTAAAGAGGGTATCCCTTTTACAGAAAAGTTTATACTGGCATACCTTGGACATATTGAAGGTTCAGTTCCAGACCACTGCAATAAAGTAAATATTGCAATAAAAGAAGTCATACGATTTTTTTGGTTTCCTAGTGCATATAAAACTTACCTTTACACAAACATGTAGTATATGGCATCATGTCTAAAAAACAATGCATACACCTTAATTTTAAAATACTTTATTGCGAAAAAGGCTAATAATCATCTGAGGCTTCAGCAAGTCATAATTTTTTTGCTGGCAGAGAGTCTTGCCTTGATGTTGATGGATGCTAACTGATCAGGGTGGTGCTTGCTGAAGGTTGCGGTGGCTGTGGCAAAGTCTTAAAATAAGATACAATGAAATTTGCCAAAATCATTGACTCTTCCTTTCACCAAAGATTTCTCTATAGACTCTGATGTTACTTGATAGCATTTTACCCACAGTAAAATGTTCAAAATTGGAATCAATCTTCTCAAACTCTGCTGCTTCTTTATTAACTAAGTTTATGTAATTTTCTAAATATGTTGTTATCATTTCAACAGTGCTCACAGTATCTGCACAAGGAGTAGATGGAATCTACTCTTTGCTCATCCATAAGAAACAACTCCTCATATGTTCAGGTTGTCTCATGAAATTATAACAATCCATTTATATCTTCAAGCTTTGCTTCCAATTCTAATTCCCTTGCTATTTTTACCACATCTACAGTTACTTCCTCCACTAAAGTCTTGAATGCTCAAAGTCATCCACAAGGGTTGGAATCAACATCCTTCAAACATTTTTACCTTCTCCCATGAATCACAAATGTTCTTAATGGCATCTAGAATGGCAGTTCCTTTCCAGAAAGTTGTCCGTCTACTTTGCCCAGATCCATCACAGGAGTAATTATCTATAGCAGCTACAGCCTTACAAAATGTAGTTCTTCAGCAGTAAGACTTCAAAGTCAAAATCACTCCTTGACCTTATGGAATGGATAATGTGTTCACAAGCATGAAAACAACATCAATCTCCTTGTACATGCCCCTAGGGCTCTTGGGGGACCAGGTGCATTGTCAATGAACAGTTTATTTTGAAAGAAATATTTTTTTCTGAGCAGTAGGTCTCAATTGTGGGCTTAAAATATTCAGTAAACCATGCTGTAAACAGATGTGCTTTCATCCAGGCATGGTTGTTCCATTTATAGAGTATAAGTAGAGCAGATTGAGCATAATTCTTAAGGACTCCAGGATTTTCAGAATGGTAAATGAACATTGGCTTTAATTTAGTCATCAGCTGCATTAGCCCCAGACAAGAGAATTAGCCCATCCTTTGAAGTTTTGAAGCCAGGCATTGGCTTCTTTCTAGCCATGAAAGTCCTAGATGGCATTTTTTTTTTCAATATAAGGCTGTTCTGTCTACATTTAAAGCCTGTTATTCAATAAAGTCACATTCAACAATTATCTTAGCTAGATTTTTTGATAATTTACTGCAGCTTCTACATCACGATTTGCTGCATCACTTTGCACTTTTAAGTTATGAAGACAGCTTCTTTCCTTAAACCTCATGAACCAAGCTCTACTAGCTTCAAACTTTTCTTCTGCAGTTTCTTTACCTCTCTCAGCCTTCACAGAATTGAAGAGAGGTAGGGCCTTGCTCTGGATTAGGTTTTGGCTTAAGGGAATGTGGTAGCTGGTTTGATCTTCTCTGCAGACCTCTCAAGCTTTCTCCATATCAATAATAAGGCTGTTTGACTCTCATTCATGTGTTCACTGGAGTAGCACTTTTCATTTCCTTCCATAACTTTTCCTTTGCATTCACAACTTGCTGTTTGGCACAAGAGGCCTAGTTTTCGGCCTATCTCATCTTTTGGCATGTTTTTCTCACTAAGTGTAATCGTTTCTAGCTTTTGAATTAAAGTGAGAGATGTATTACTCTACCTTTTACTTGAACACATAGAGGCCACTGTAGGGTTGTTAATTGGCCTAATTTCAATATTGCTGTTTCTCAGGGAATAGGGAAGCCAGAAGGGAGAGAAACCGCAGAAAGCCTGGTTGGTAGGGCAGTCAGAACACACATAACATTTATCAACTAAGTTTGCTGTCTTATATGGGCACAATTTGTGGCACACCAAAACAATTACAATAGTAACATCAAATATCCCTGATAAAAAGATTACCATATCAGATATAATCATCATAAAAAAGTTTAAAATATTGCAAGAATTACCAAAATATGACAGAGAGATACAAAATGATCACATGTTGGAAAAATGGCATCGACAATCTTGCTTGAGGCAGGGTTGCCACAAACCTTCAATTTGTAAAAAACACATTATCTCCAAAACAGAATAAAGAGAATTGTAATACAACAAGGCATACCTGCTTGTATTAAAGCAGCAATACATATCTTTCACCATCAGCACTTAGCCAGTATATCCCACCCCATCTACTCCTACCCCAAACAGCCTTTTATTTCTAAATATAGATCTACATTTCAAGCAAAGCATGAATCAAGTCACGTATTTAATGTCAGTATAATTTTAGAGGCATGCCAGAAAGAAAAAGGGGATGTGAGTATGTAAAATTTACTTATATTTTTATTTATGCTATTTCCCACAGATTGAAAATAAATGTTCAAGAGCATCACTTCTCCAGCCAATCTACTCTTAGTAGAGTCTGAAAATGCTGTGGTTATCTAGCAGTGCCCTCTGGTGTTCAAATGAATTGTTTTATTTGCCTTGAGGGAAAAAATAAGCCATTATATAATCAGACATGTCTATAATCAGCATTCATTCATTTGCCAAGTATTTACTGTGGGTTTACTATATGTGAGTTACTGTGCAAAGAGGCAGGATACAGAGATATATTAAAAAATACATGATTTCTTGTTATGTTCTTAAGGAGTCCAGTCTAACAAGGAGACAAATGTAAACTCAATTACAAAATTACTTAAATCACTTTATCTAGTTTTTCATTAAAATGAGACACACACAGCTGGGTGGCCTCCCTTTCCAAACAGTTCTGGGCCATTATTCATGTTAGGATGTATCTGGCTGGCTTTGGACAGAACAACTTTGGTCAAGTACACAGGGAACATTCTGAAATAGAGTAAACATAGCAAGACATACAGCAGGATTGAATCCTAGTTTTAAAGAGTTGAGAAAGCACCTTTCACAGCCAATCCCAAATGACACTTTCGGTTTTGTAGTTATATAGGAGCCCACTGGTCAACAGATCTGACACACAAATCTGACATTCATTATCCTTACACTTCTTTCAGAAAATGCTATTTTCTGGAATTATAATGAAAGACCTCAAAATTAATCAAATGAGAGACTTAACAAATCAAGAGACCCTAAGAATTTATCATAAACTGTTTTAGGATTCTTAGGCCTGCAAATTTTCCACTAGAGTCACCAAAACACATATCGTTCCGAATAGGTGCATCTTCATGTCTTCTGGGGAAGCAGAGGGAGCCTGAAGGAGTTATGGAGACCTCCCACCAAGAATAAAAGTGAAATTCAAATACCATCCAAGGAAGGAGTCACGAATGACTACAGATGAAGAATGATGCTTTATACTATTTTGTGATGGTCCTAATTTTCATCATTTTTTCCATTCTTGTTATTATTGTTTCCTAATCAGCCATGAAACCCTAGTGTGTAGGCAGGACCTATGACCTGCTTCCAACCAACAGAATATGGCAAAGGTGATGGGATGTATGTGATTACATTATATAAGATTATACAGTCCATCTTGCTGAGACTCTCCTTTGCGGGCTTTGAGAAAGCAACCAGTTATATTGAGAAGGCCCATGTGGCAAAGAGTTGAGGGTGGCCTCCTGCCAATGGCACATAAGCATTGAGCACTCTCAAGGAACTGAAGGCTACTAATAACCATGTGGGTGAAAAAGCTGACCCCTCCCCGGTCAAGTCTCAGATGAGACTGGAGCCTCACAGAGGACCCAACTAATCTGTGCCCAGGTCCCTTACCCACAAAAACTATAAGATAATAAATGTGTGCTGTTTTAAGTTGCTACATTTGTGGTAATATTATTTTGCAATGATAGATAACTAATACAGATTTCAAGACACTTTTTAATTTTAAAACATTTTTATTATAAAAGTAATACAAATAAAAACATTAAGAAAAGACAAAGTCATCCATTTTCTGCCTCCCATACCACTATAACCGGTTAGTAATTTGATTTACTTTGTTATCTTTTTATAGAATGCTTGGTCTGTTATTTCAGCCATGATTACATCCACTCATACACTTTTCCATCTTGCAATTTTTACTTAATGTAACATTTTCATGCTTTTAATAATATTCATTACTAATTTTTAGTATGTACATTATGTACCATTTGTATATATCTGTTTATTGACTATTCCTTAGATGCAGGGATGCAAACTATGGCGCCACATTTGTAAATAAAGTTTTACTGGAACAAAGCCACGCCCATATTGTTTATGTATTGTCTGTGGCTGCTTTTGTGCTTCATACAGCAGTGTTGACAAGTTATGACAGAGACAGTAGGTTTAAAAACCTAAAATAGTTACTTTCTGGCCCTTTATAGAAAAAGTTTGCCAATCTTTACCCCAAACTTTAAAGTGGTTTATAATTTGGGCTACTAAAAGTAATGTCACTTGGAATATCTTTGTGCATATAATTTTTCATACTTTGTACAATTTGAGAGACATTAACAAAAGTGGAATAACTGGGTCTAATTAATGAAGACATTTTTAAGGTTCATACTCTCCCACACTCTTGTAACATTCAAGCTATGATATGTGATAAGAATGAAAAGGATAGCCCAGAACTCTTGTAGGTAACTTGTCTCTGGTTCCTGTTACTCAAGACACTTAAGTTTACACACTGGATGAACATATTTTGAGTTTTGATTTAAAGTTAACCAAAAAAGAGAAATAACAGTAATTGCAACAGGAAGACCAATTGAAAGAAATCTTTTACTTTCTACTGGAGAGGAAAAAGCAGGCAGAAGTAGGTGACAAGGTATATATAAAATGCCATTCTAACATAGCTGCAGTGGCCAAAACACACTGGGGAGAGTTGAGTGAGAAAAAGAGATAGCAGTCTCAACAATGAGCTGGCAGTGGCAGCAAGAAACCAAGAGGCAACTATGAGTGTGGGATGACAAAAGCAGCAGACAGGTCCCACCCATTTGAACACATCCTAGGCATAAACCTGTATACAACTGTAATTAAACTGTCTCTAGATAAGAAAGTTTTAAAGAAATCACTCTATATTTTTTAAGAAGGAGAAAGTCTTCTATCTAGGGAAGTTTTATTCTTCAGAATGAAAACCTTATGGAATGGGGAAGTCAACCCTCACTATTTAAGTCAACCCTGACTATCTCTGAGATAAAAGCAGTCTGATGGTTCTCAAATCCAATCTTGTATGAATAAAACAAGCATCAGGAAACACAGATGTCATCTTCTAAGAGAAATATTCTGGAAAAAAAAAAAAAGATCAGAATGGACTTTTCTCCAATAAACAATGTAATCCAAAAGCAAAATTAGAAAGCTATTTAATGTAATTATCCAAATTATGCCAACAAAGTATGTAAAGAAATCACATATAGCCCATTTATCTTATTAAAATGTTCCTGTCAAAATGTCAACCAATTTAACATTTCTTAAAGAAGCGTTTTTTTAGTTACAACTATTGTTAGCCTTTACATTCCACCTCAGTTACTCACTAAATAATTAAATGCATGATGACTTCATAAAATACTTTGGAAAACCATGAAATTCTCCATAGAGTAAGGAAATCAATTTTTTTGCAACAATAACTAGGAACACACTACTTTGAACAAAATATAGCCAATTTTCTGAGGTATGAAAATCAATACTTTTTTTCTTGAATTTTCCCTATGGCAAAGGAAGTGGCAGTTCTGTGAATGACTTGAGTCACACTTAAAATCATGTCAAAATTTTCCTCTTTTTGTACTTGTTGCTGTCAGTTACCTCAAAACTGACCTGAGGGTCTGGCAGCATAAATCCATCAGTAAGTTTATAATAGACTATTGTAGAATCAGACTCCACTATGGCCAAAGTAAAAGACATCGGCAAATCTGGATCACCTTGCAATTTTCGAGATGCCTTCAAGATCTCCCTTATCCTGAAAATAAAGTCACAATATAGTTAGGAGTTGCGGTCACTCAATTAGACTAGATGTGACACAGAAGAAAGCACTAGAAAACTTGAAAACAGGTCACAAGAAACCAAACTGAAGTACAAAGAGAAAAAATAATTTTAAAAAATAACATCAGAAGCTTCTGGTATAGTATCAAATAAGTTTAACATACACATCATTGGAATCACAGAAGGAAAGGAAAGAGAATGGTATAGAAATAGTTGACAGTTTTCCAAAATTGATGTCTCTGAATCTGAAGTATATCTTTTATAGACAGCATATAGTTGGATCTTGTTTTTAGCTCCAATCTGACAATCTCTGCCCTTTTGAGTGTTTATTCACATTTAAAATTAACATTGGTATGGTTGGATTCATGCCTGCCATTTAGCTATTTGTTTTCTATATATCACATGTCTTTTTTCTTCCTCTCACCCTCCTTTATCACCTTGTTTTTCTATTAAATAGGTATTTTCTAGTACGCCATTTTAATTAATAATTTTTTTTTTTTACTATAGTTTCTTGAGTTTCTTAGTGGTGACTCTAGAGATTACTATTGTGTCTTAGTTTATCACAATTTCTCTCAGCTTAACACTAACTTGATTCTAAAAAATTTAAACTGCTCCAATAGAGCTTTATTCCTTTCCTCCTCCTTTATGCTATTATTGTCATATACATTTATATATTTAAACCCAGTAATATAGTGTTATAATTATTACTTTATATAATTTTCTTTTTATAAAGTTAAGAGGAGAAAGGAAAATATATTAGGGTCTTTTTACATTCACATATTTAATATTTCAGGTATTCTTCATTTCTTCATGTAACTATCTGGTGTCACTGTTTACTCCAATATAGCTTCATTCCTTCCCCCATCCTTTGTGTTAATACTGTCATATAAGTTACTTCTTAACCTGCTATAAGCCTGGTCAGTTGATTTTTGACAAAGGTACAAAGGCAATTCAACGGAGAAAGTCTTTTCAAGGATACTTGAAATGAAGATAGTAGTACACCCTTATGTCTACACATAAGATTATTATATGAATCAATTAAATGGCATATATGAAAAGACTTCGTAAACTGTCAAGTGGTCATATTATGTAGTACATATACCAGCTTTGCCACCTTGCAAATTGGGATATAATATTTATAGATAACCCTGCCTCCATGATTATTGCTAAAACTGAATACTAACCCAAACATACTAAGGTACACTGTGCCATTAGTGGAATTATGGAAAATGGTTATTTTCTGAAACAGTCTGAATCCCAGAAATTGACTTAGTCCTTAAAAAATTATTTCCACCTATGCTGAACTATATTACAATTAGCTAGATTCTTATTCATAAGAATGATTTACTTTAGAGAAAGATATTCTGATAAAGCAACTATAGATATTAATCAGAAACTTCATTACTCAGCACTGATGGGAAATCACACTGTGATAAAAGGCAGCATATCACAATTGATTCTTCAACGCAAATCTTTTAGTAGCTAAGTATTTTCCTTCTTCAAAAGTGGCACACCAATATCTAAATTAATAATAATAGAAAAAGATCAATTTTTATAGGCTGTCCATCTTGAATTAATTTTTTTCTACAAAGATGGAAAAGAAGAAACAGACAATGGATCAACTAAAATTTTAACTTATCTACATCTTTTGTTGTCAGCATGTATCATGATTACTTCACAGTATGCAACATACATAAAACCCAGTGTATAATGCACATAAAGCCACTTCAATGCCACAAGATATATTTCTCTAAACATCCCCAACTGGTAGACTGTGATGAGAATGGGACACAGACAAGAAGGAAGCCTGTTAACACAACTTTTACACATTTTCCATTTCTGAAGATATAATGTTATTTAAATCAGAAAGTGTGTTTGTATGTGTGTGTGGGGGGGTGGGGGGTGTTCCCTAAGGAAAACTTTATGGGAATTCTAGCCCATATACTGAAATTTAGAATAGAAATTTCCATCTTATTCACTACTCTTTTTCCATTCTCAATTTATATTTGTTTCCGGAGTTCTTTGATTTAAGCGGCAAAACATTTTCATACTTACCCCAAATACCCACGCAGGAAACCCTAACATTTGAAAACTAACTCAGAGTTGTAAAAGGGGTTTTGTTTTCAGAGTTGAGAGAAATCACTGTCAAAAATGAAATGGAAGTTCCCATTTCTGAGGCCTTGTTTATGGTACTTGGTTGGCGGGGGGCAGGGATTGTGAATTACTAGTGAATCTTCTCTGTAGTAACAGAAAAAAATAGTTTATCTGCCTCTGTTACTCAAAGTACACTCCAGAAGTCTCACACAGTTTCTTGTTCAGGATCTCTTCTAGTCGATTTTTCAAGTATGTTTAAAGCAAAGCCATCATCTTTTCCTCAACAAACAAGAACAAGACCTTTCTTGTTTGCTTCCATTATAGGATATTGCATAAAATCCTACAAATGTTTACTTTGCCTTTTAGTCAACGGGTTATACTTTCTCAATCTATTAATAATAACAGTAAAAAAAGATTTTGAAGTTCTTAAAAAAACCACATATGATTGTAAAGATCCCAAGAACATTTAAGTATCACCAGACTATAATCTCATTTAATTTCTAACAACCTTATGGCTTGAAATCTTACTTTAGAAATGACAGAATATTTCCTTATATGTATAAATTTTAATAGCTCAGTTCTTTGGAAAAATATTGTGACAACATTAGAAATATTGTATGTTTCATCACACAAATCTACAATAATAAACGACAAAATTCTTTATAGCTCATACTGGATAGAAATCAACATATGAAAAATATCACCTATGTATTAATAATAACAGTTTCAAGTTTTAAACTCAGTTATATCTAAAGGGAAAAATCCCACCTAAAGAAATATATATATCAAAAATAATAGCTATTTTATTAACAGTAACAAAATTTGATGCTCACAACAGGTGTTTCTTTCTCATAACTGGTCACAGAAGAGCTCTGTGTACAGAAAAAAAATTATTCCAGAGCTTCATATATCTAACTTGAAAGCAAGCCTGAAGCAAATACACAGTTAACACTATTTGGCTAATACCTTCAGTCCAAGCTATTTAAATGCTTCTCATAAATCTTAGCATTGATTTTTCTACAATGATTCTAAAACAGAGACTAAGTAATCTCTGAAGATTTACAAAGAGGACAAGAAGTTGAAGACCACATTACTTTTAATTTCAAATGCTATTGAAATGAATGTATCATGGGTTAAAAGTAGTATTAATTTCAACCCATAGAAAGTATCTCTTTCTTTGCTCTTCAATGTGGCCAAATAATATACGCTATAGCCTTATTAGTAAAAGAGAATAACTCCTTGATTTGCCTCATTATGATATAATGGAATGACATACCATAATGCAACTCTGAAACATAATGCAAAATTAAGTTGGTGCCAGAGGCACCAAAGAAGCGTTATTCATCCACAGGCTCGGTTCCAAAGAAAAGTTTCAGGGATAACAGACCTCCTCCTTGAAATTCATGCCAATGCCTTCCTAGTAAAAAATCAAGGCAGCTAAAATTCCAAGGGGGTTTACTGAACAATCAAGCTATCCACCCCAGTGGGAAGTCATTCTGTAATAAACTGCAAGCTTTTTTTTAAGGGTAAGAGAAAAAAAAATGCTGTATCAGTTAAAAGAAGCTGACAGAATTGAGGGTTTCACCAGCAGCAGATTTCTAACAGAGGTAAGGTGAGGACACACATCCTAATATGCAGAGAGGCCAAATGACAGAAGTCATTTTGCAGTTATGAGACTTCGGGACTCAAATAAAAAGTGGTCATTATAATGAATTTGTAATAAGGATTATGCTTTCAGAAAGTGGCAATATTTTTCCATTACAGGAAAATAATAATGGACGGTCCTTCAAGAAAGTATGTAGCATTTGGGGATTAAATCTCATATCTAAGAATATCTGCAGAGACGTTCTAAAGAAAGAACTAGTTCTGGTAACCCTTTACTCCAGAATTAATATTAAGTCCTTTTCCCAAGGCACTAGGGAAAATGAGGGGTGAAAGGGCAGAGAGAATATAAATGAAAAGAAATTCAACTAAAAAGTAAAGAGGTTATTCATAACATTGGCAGGTTACAATGTAAAGCATGGAAAATGGTGATAAATCCTGCAAGTGGATGGATTTTGCAGATACGTGTGTGTGTGTGTGTGTGTGTGTGTGTATATTTGTTTGTTTGTTTGTTTGTTTTTTGAGAGAGTCTCGCTCTGTCACCCAGGCTGCAGCACAGTGGTGTGATCCTGGCTCACTGCAACCTCCACCTCCTGGGTTCAAGTGATTCCTTTGCTTCACTATGCCTCCCAAGTAGCTGGGACTACAGGCACACACCACCACACCAGCTAATTTTTTGTATTTTTAGAAGAGACGGGGTTTTGCCATGTTGGCCAGGTATCAAACTCCTGACCTCAGGCGATCTGCCCACCTCAGCCTCCCAAAGTGCTGGGATCTGCCCACTTCAGCCTCCCAAAGTGCCGGGATTACAGGTGTAAGCCACTGTGCCTGGCAGATTTTGCAGATATTCTAATTTTTTGGAAACTCTTAAAAGGTTGCTTATAGTACATTCTTATGATCTTTAAGGTATTATTTAGCAAGTCTCTGCTGCAGGAACACAGTTAGCCTAAGATAGCTTACCCAATCTTTCAACAAATACTTACTTAGCACCATGTACGAGGTACCAGGTTAGACCCTAGGGATATACCAATAAACAAAACAAAGTTCTCACTTTCAGGGAACTTACTTTCTAGTGGAGGAAAACAGACAGTAGATAATCAAAGAAAACCAAATACGCAATAGGTTTACTAGCATTAATATAGCAAGTGTTTTAAAGGAGGACCACTTAGTAGGTCCAGGAGGTGAGATAATAGCAGCTTAAGCGAGAGTGGTAACAGTTGTAGAGAAGTGGTAAGACATGGACAGATTCTGGATGTATTTTTAAGGAACTGACGGGGTTTACTGATAAATTAATTTGGGGGTATGAGAAAATGGAAGAATAAAAACTAAGAGATTATAGCAAGGTTACAGGATACAAGGATAATATACAAAAGTCCACTTTATTCCTATATGTCAGCAATAAACAACTGGAATTTGAAATTAAAAACAAAACACCATTTACATTAGCTTCATAAAAGATAAACATTTAGGTATAAATCTAAAAATATTTATAGGATCTATGTGAAGAAAACTGTAAAACTCTGATGAAAGAAATCATACGAGATCTAAATAAATCGAGAGATAGTCCATATCCTGGATACCAATTCTTCTCAATGTGATCCACAGTAAGTGCAATCCCATTCAAAATCCCAGCATGTTGTTTTGTAGATATTGACAAGCTGATTCTAAAACTGATACAGAAAGGCCAAAGAGTCAGAATATCCAACAAAATGTTAAAGAACAAAGTGAGAGGACTGATTTTATCTGACTTTAAGACCTATTACAAACCAGGCACAGTGGCTCACACCTGTAACTCAGCACTTTAAGAGGCTAAGGCAGGTGGATCACTTGAGGTTAGGAGTTTGAGACCAGCCTGGCCAACATGGTGAAACCCTGCCTCTACTAAAAATACAAAAATTAGCCAGACGTGGGAGAGGCGAAGGCATGAGAATTGCTTGAACCCAGGAGGCAGAGGTTGCAGTGAGCCGAGATCGTGCCTTTCCACTCCAACTTGGGCACAAGAGTGAGACCCCATCTCAAAAAAAACACACAAAGAAAAAAAAAAAAAGACCTATCGAAAAGCTATAATAGTCAAGATCATGTGGTATTGGTTAAGGAATAGATAGGTCAATGGAATAGAATAGAGAGCTCAGAATTTACCCACATAGTCAATTGATCTTTGACAAAAAAAACAAAAGCAATTTGATGAAGAAAGAAACATCTTTTCAACAAATGGTGCTAAAGTAACTGGATATTCACCTGGAAAAAATCAGTCTAAACACTGAACTTACATCCTTCATAAAAATTAACTCAAAATGGATCATAGACCTCAATGTAAAATGCAAAACTATAAAACTTCTGTAAGACAAAATAGGATGCCTTGGATTTGGTGATGAGTTTTTAGATAAAATACCAAAAGCATGATCCAGGAAAAAAATATTATATCAGATTCTATTAAAATTTAAAACTTCTGTTCTGCAAAACACAATGTTAAGAGAATGAAAATATAAGCCATGGATTGGGAGAAAATATTTGTAAAACACATATCTGATAAAGGACTTGCATTGAAAATATACACAGAACTCTTGAAAGTTAACAAAAAGAAAACCGAATTTAAAAATGGGCAAAAAATCTGAACAGACACCTCATATGTGGCAAATAAGCATATGAAAAGATGTTCAACATCATGTCATTAGGAAATTGCAAGAAGTTAAAAAAGCGGCAATGAGATGCCACTGTGTGCCCACTAGGGTAGCTAAAACCCAAAATGCCATGCTAACAAGGATACATATTGCTGAGTGAAAGCCAATCTGAAAGGCTACATACCGTATTATTCCAGCTATATGCCATTCTGCAAAAGACAAAACAACACAGAAAGTAAAAAGTTCAGTGGCAGCCAGGGGTGGGCTTGGGGGTGAAGAGAGGGATGAATAAATGAAGCATAGGGAATGTTTATGGCACTGAAACTATTCTGTATGTGACGATGAATACATGACATTATGCATTTGTCAAAAACCATAGAATTATGCAATTAAAAAAACCTTAATGTAAATGACAAATTTCAGTTAATAATAATAATAATGTATGAATATTGGTTAATTGTAACAAATATACCATACTAACACAAGGATGTTAATAACAGGGGAAACACTGCTCGACTGGGACTTAGATGGGAAATCTCTGTACTATCTGCTCAATTGTTTCTGTAAATCGAAAATTGGTCTAAAAAATAAAGTGTGCGTGTGTGTGTGTGTGTGTGTGTGTGCATACATTTTAAAATGACTCTAAGGTTTTTGGCCTGAGCTTCAAAATGAATACAGTTGCCATTTATTGACATAAAGAAAACTACAGAAGGAGAAAGTATAGGAGCAAATCAAGATTTCTTTTTGGACATGCTAATTTGAGATGCCTTTTTAGATCGCAGTAGAGATGTCAAGTAGGCAGTTACATATATGAGTCTGAAGTTCATGGAAGAGGGTGAGATGGAGATAAAAATTTGGGAGTCATCAGTATATCGATGATATTTAAAACCTTGGAACCAGATGATGCTGCTTAGGGAGTGAGTATAACGAAGAGAAAAGCTCAGATGACTGAGCCCTAGTCACTGAACCTCCTCAAATCCCCAAATTAGGTTCTTGCATTAATAGCTAAACATCTATATCCTTACACATTTGCACATTGTAATTGGTATCCATTACAGAAAACAGAAACAAGCATTGCAATTCCTAATATCCCGACTCAATCTTCTCACCTTTATTTCAGGATTTCCTAAAGATTTTGTAGTGGCAAACTCTTGATTTAACTTTCTCTTACCTTCGACTTCCTTAATCCTTAAGAGGTTGCTTTTCCTGAACTGTTACTTCCCAGGAGGAGAGTTGTTTGTTTGTTTTTTCATATTTTTTCTATGTCTATCTCTCCTTTCCTCCACTCCTTTTCTCTCCATTCCCATCTCTCTTGTATCACACATACTCACTCCTCCTTCTCCACCCACCCCACACCAATCTAGGGCTTCTCACCAACTGCAGGCAGGTACTCTCTCTGCCATTACTACATACCCAGTCATAATGAACTATTGGCAAATTTCAGGCCCTCTCAGCCCTCAATACCTTGCTCATATTATTACTTTAACCAGGGCATCCATTCCCATCCTTGTTCCTTGTTCCTGTATATTTCAAACATCTTGTCCTCCAGTAAGTTTTCCCAGACTCTCTCATCTCTTTTTTTTTTTTTTAAAGTACAATTTCCATTTTATTTTTCTCCAGAGAATAGTCTGTCTCAGTCTTTAAGGACTCAGCTCCTTACATGGGCTTTGGTGGGGGACGTGGGGCAGCACCCGCAGGTCTAAATCGGGGAGGGGGTGTTCGGTCCTTGCGGGCTTCACGAGATCGATTCCTGACTACTTTGCTGTGAATTGCACAACTCACACAGTAATGCAGCTTCACATACAGCTTGGGAAGCACATAGGCATCAAAGACGCTCGCTTCAGAAATGTCCCTGACCGCTGCGGCCTCCACTATGTTTCGAATGACGAATTTCTTAATGGCCTTGTCCTTGGGCACGCATCGGGCACAGTTAGTGCAGCGAATAGGCTGCACATGGCCACGGCCCTTTTTGGCACGACCGTTGTTCCTTCTTTTCTTTGTCATTTTGGACGTACGGACCGAAGAAAGCTCTCTCATCTCTTTATCCCACCAGTCGAAGTTAGGTCTCCTCCCTCTGTGGTCTTCCTCAGTACCCTGCACATATCTGTCATTACATTTCTCACACTGGATGTAAATGTCTGTCCACCTCAGCTCTAGACTGTGAGCATCTTGTAGGCAAAGTCTATGATATTTTGTACCCCTTGAGCCCAGGCAGCCAATAAATAAATAAGCAACTTAGAAAATACTGGAATAATTTGCAATTTACCTTTTTATTCTATCCTAAAACCAAATTTTGCCTCTAGATAGTATATAATTATGTTTATATTCATTATATTTAAATAAAAAGTATAATTAAATACATTTATAACATTTTTAGTGAAGGGTAAGACCAGTAAACTTTTAATTTTCCCTACACATCTCAGTGTATTAAAATATTAGTTTTTTTCTTCTCCTCATGAAAACACAAAGGCAATGGATTTAAAAATAAATAATCTGTCCATTTATATTATCTGGGTTACTGCTGTGATAACACAAACAGCTAATAAAATGTTCTTTAATCATGTCCTTTAAAAAAATAAAAATTACTATTGACAGCCTTTAAAAGCTATATTGGGAAAAATTAATTCTGACAAAGAAAAAATAACTAAAATTCATTGGATTCAATGTATGAGAAAAAGAGAGTACATTCTTTTGAAAACAACATTGAGGGAAATAGGATGTGATATACATTAATAAGCTAAGCATCATATTAAGCAAAGCACCTCAGGCTAGGAATCCTAACTTTGGCTCTGACATTCATTTCTAATGTGCACAGAATTATTTTCACTTCTCTTAAGGCATAAATTCCTTTAATTGTACAATAATCTTGCCAAAATAATTTTATTCAAACCAACTTTTAAAAGCTCTTAGACTTTTAGCTTCATGGTAGCTGAGCTTGCAGAGGAGCAATTTGGTAATTGAATGTTTACATCTTTTTCTAAACTTCTCAAGTAATATGCGGATGCCAAGAAGAACTTTTGAATTATTTTTGTCTTAGATAAGATGGCTGAGTGTATTCAATTTAGAAAGGTTACCAACCGCCATGAAACAATAAAAACAAAAGAAATGCCACTATTTGGGGTCCTAGGGGAACAAAATGGTGATGGGAGAGGCTCCATTCTCCCATCCACTATTCTTCTTTGACATTGAGAAGAAAGAACCGTTTATAATTTCGTCAGGTTTGAAAGGATGAATGATTCACATATTACTAAAAAAGGAACTACAATCCTTTGGGGGAAAAAAAAGGAGATTAAGTTTTAGAAAGCTGTATCTTAACTGTGCCTGGATTTTATAATTGTATAAGACATTTCACTTCGCTCAGCTTTTTTTTAAACTTATATATAACCACAGATGAGCTTAAAATATGTCAACTAAGGTTTTCCCACCTCTTGTATCTTACTGAAGAAACAAAATTTACATTGGAATTGGGAGGTGACATAGAGCCTATGAGGGGGAAAATAAAAAACCCTACCAGTAGTTAAAGACTAGAAAATCATTTTGTTCCCTTATCATTTGAGTCCCTGTATAAGTCACTTAAGATATTTTCCCATTTGCAACTACCTGTAGTACTACTACTATTACAGAAAAGTGTAATACTATTATCCTAACTTCGGTATAGTATACTTCTACCATTTAGGGCACTCAATAAATACTAACGGACCCAAGGTGGTCCAAAGTGAAGCTAATCAGGCTATCTGAACATAAATTTGACTTCATTTGCAATCTTAGCACTGAAAAAGATAGGTCACTAGTTTTAGTTTGTATTCCTCTTGTTGTCTCATCTTTAAATCCATCAGATCTCTTTCATCTCTGTGTATCTATGAATATGATTTTATATCATTGCTGTGTCTGAGGAAACTGTACCTCTACAGTCATTTACCAAAGTTGCTTCATATATTCCTTAGATTCAATATAGCATAGAAACAATCTAGAGTACTCTCCATATGGATGCCATGCAAATACACAATTTAATATGGCATTATAATGCAAACTAAACATTATTTTACATTAGCTTTAGGAAGTATTTTTAGATGGGAGAAACAAGAAACACTAGCAATTAATTACCTCATAATCCATCAGCAAAATCTTCCCACTAGATAATCAGAAATGGGCACTTTATCAATTGTATTCTCCCATTACAGATCAGGAAATAACATTAAATCAATATTTTCATAAGGACCGTTACACACAAGACCTTCTGAAACTTGAAAAACATGACAAAGTGTTTCAACTGTGATCACATACCATATATAACTGCTTTACAGAAAACATGAATCACAAACCGTACTTATGCTCAAAGTAATGCATTCACTCACAGTGATTCAAATACACATTCACCCTGTAAAGGAATCTGTCTACTCTCTTGCCAGAAAGTATGTATACAAAATCACCAAGTCTAAAGCCTGGGAAAGTAAGTGGGAAGCCAACACTAAAAACTGTTCAGGTATTCTTAGAAAAGCACACAGATATAATGTTAAACACTGCCTAGAACAATTACCTTTTAAGGAGGCAGAAAATACATATACACCAAAAAATAAATAATAAACCATATAAATATACATGCCACTCTGCCACATAACAGTCAAGTGGTGACTGAAACAGCGGGACTATTTGTCATCACTAGGGAAATATTTTATAACTAAGTTGTAGTTAACTATGTAAATGACAGACTTTGGTCCAGTTTTACAAACAACAGATTATAAAATTTGTCTCCTACAATAAAAGAGACAGTTATCAGGCCTTATGTGCTTTGCTCTTTGTAAATAATAAGAAATTGTAGCTCCAGGAAACTGCCAAGTCCTCTGGCTCTACAGCTACGTATGCCACCCAACTCTCCTACTAATAAAAATGTTATTTAAGGTTTTTTGAGGAATACGAAGCATTTTTTAAAGCACTATATTCAAGCAGCTAAGAAGCAGAGTCTAAAATGGTGATTTACAACTGGTGTGCTGAGGTTGGTTGTACACTATGTGGCAAGTAATTTGTTTCTAACAATAGAGTACTAAAGTTGGCAGGGTATTTTTAAATATAAAACTAGTATTCCTGATAATATTATCAGTCTCACCAGTGATATTCCAACATTTTTTCTTGAGTGAGAGTCAAAAGACAAAGTTAGCGCTAAGAGGTCCTGGGAACAATACATGGGCCAAAGCCCATTATTATTATAAAAGAAAGAATAATGGCTACTTTTGGGGGGAAGGAAGATTATGATTGGGATGGGGCACATTGAAAAGTTTGTGAGGTACCTAGAAAAGTTCTATTTCTTGACTTAGTTATAATTACAAGAGTTCTAGATGTTTGCCTTATAACTCATTAATCTATACATTTGTATTGTGTGGTTTTCCATAACTAGTTTCATTTATAATAAAATATTTTTAAAAACCAATAAAGCAAGAGAAACTCTAATAGCTGTGAAGCTAACTGAGACCCTGGTACAGCTCACTTAACCTTTTATTATCTTTTGGAAAAAGTGGGGGTACAAATCAAAATACACTTTTAACTTCAGCTTTTTGTATGTAAAGTTAGGATAAAACAAACACCCTGTATACCACTAGAGATTTTGTTGCTTTTAATGAATTTAAGCAACATTTAATGAACGTCTACTTGTAAAAATATTTTGAAATACTTTGAAATTCTGTAACATTCTCTGCAAATGCAGAGTATTCTTAAAACCACATAGAATAAACAACAGCCTCATTTCCTTGCTTAAAGCCCTTCAATGACACCACCCATTTAGCAGTAATTTTCACAGTGTTCTTTATGGAAACCTAAGACTCCGTAGACATGCTTCAGGGGCAGGGCATCATGTACAGATACGCAGATTGTGCTTTGCACAAGGGTGCCTGGCACAAGTGGATCTAAAATCTGGCCTTTGCTGTTCACCAAGCCTTGAACCTTAGTGAAGAGACATTTTTCTTTGTATGTCGAGAGGGAGCTCCTTTTCTGAAATTGTTCAAAGACTCTCTAAGTGCTAGCTGTAGTTCTATTCAAAATTTCCCCATTAAACAGTACCTTATTTTTGTCAAACAATAAAAACAAACTGTCTGAAAGTCTTCTTCAAAGTTAAGACAAATCACAGACAAACACATTTTATATTTGTAATTCCCTGATTTACAAACATACTTGAGCATTCGAGTTCCTCTTCTGTGAGTTGCCTGTTCATATTCTTTGCCCATGTTTCCCACTGGGATTTTTTTTCTGAAGTCACAGAAGCCAATTCTAAATTAATCTGTCAGTTATGCACATGCTATAAATCTTCTCCCAGTCTGTGAAAACTTACACATTGCAAGTGCAAGTATAAACTAGTAATACCCCTTTTGGTAACAATTTAGCAATAACCAGTAAAGATGAAGGGATAGGCCAGGCCCAGGGGCTCACACCTGTAATCCCAGCATTTTGGGAGGCCAAGGCGGGTGGATAACTTGAGGTCAGGAGTTTGAGACCAGCCTAGCCAACATGGTAAAACCCTGTCTCTACTAAAACACAAAAAATTAGTTGGGTGTGGTAGTGCATGCCTGTAATCCTAGCTACTCAGGAGGCTGAAGCAGGAGAATCACTTGAACCTGGGAGGCGGAGATTGCAGTGTGCCGAGATCGCACCACTGCACTCTGTACTCCAGCCTGAGCAACAGAGCCAGAATCCATCTCAAAAAAAAAAAAGAAAAGAAAAGAAAAGAAAGAAGTATAAATGTCCCAGCTATTCTTAGGGAAACTTTCATACATGACTACAAGGAGGTACTCACAAGGCTATTCATTAGAATACCATTAGTAATAGCAAAAAAGTAAAAACAATGATGGCCTTCATAATCTAAATAAACTTTCCCATCTAACTTTCCATCCTTTCCCTCTTTTTTCTGAAATTTTATTCATTCATTTATTCATTTGCTATCTTAAGGAATATTACTATACACCTACTGTGACTAGACACCATGCTAGGTAGGCAGTCATGCTTAATTACTTACAGTCGTCCTACTAAACCATGGTCTCTTACCGGCTAAAGAGACTTTTCCTGTCCTTCCTCTGAGTTTTGACATAACTTTGTACATAACCCTGTTAAAGTACTTATCAGTACTCCATTATCCTTGTTATTCAATTATCTAGCTACAAAATAAGTGAAGGCAGTCCCAAATCATACATTCAATTAAATATCTGAACAAAGGGCAATTCTGGTTTTTTAGATTCCATCCAACAATTACCAAAAAAAAAAAAAACAAACATGTATTTTCTAAGCTAATATTCAGTGCTAGGATACTACTTTCATGAGGATGTCATGAAAGTATTTGTTTATCATGGTATCCCCAGCACCTAGATCATTGCCTGACACGTAAGAGTCACTCAATAAATACTTGTTAAGACCAAAAAGCCCAAGCAATATTATCTGACAAATAATATTTAAAAGTGAAAACAGAATCATTAATTTATGTAGATGTTTTATCACTGAATAAGTAAAAGCTGTTTTCCTTCTTAAATAAAAAGTATTTTTTCTTTCATGATGAGTTACCCTCACATCCTCCCACCAAACACTTTTAGGACATGTCCCAGTGAATTTCTCTGCTATACGAGGTTATCAGAGACTCAACATCAATCATTTTCTTCTCTGTGTTACTAACACAGAAAAATTCCCACATTAACTATGAAAGGCTGGAATTGCAACATTACTGTTAGACATATAACATTTTATATCATAAAATACACTAAAAGTAAAAATAGATAAAAGTATGCCTACTACCTAAAAGATTGCCCTGTTAAAGACTGAGTAATGAAATCACACATACACACATTTCCATTTGTTAAAATGTTATTTGCATAGTTTGAGTTGAGAAAATGTTATGCACTAAAAGACATATAAATCTAGTATGTATCAGGCCTCATTTGTGCTATTTTCTATATTAGTATTCTACTGTATCATATAGTTAAGAATATTTATATAAAAACAAGACATAAAGATTTAAGCTCTCTCAGTTATTAAATGCAAGAGCATCAAAATGGCTTACCAAATTATCACTCCAACTAATTCTACTTGAAGAAGAAAACAAGCTTTAGCCATTCAAGCTAGAAAAGCATTAATTACCACTTGGAAAATACTAGAAATTAACAATAGAAACAAATTTGTACTTCTAGACTTATGAAATGATTTTGATTAAAATAGGCTATTGCTTTCATTAATTTTATTTTTTAGGAATAAATGCAGGTTAATTTCAAATAGTAGCTCCTTGTCCAAACAAATAATATAACATTAATACTAGCTAGGACAATATTTGTTACAGTAATTAAAAGACAGAAATAATCAGTTCTCAGGAATGAATTAAGACTCTTGGATATAGGATGCCTTGAAAAACATGCTAGTAAAAACTGGAAAGTACTAGTGATTAAATCTGATGTCAACGCTAACAACTATTTGTAATTCTCAAACACAGAAAATACCCCACAGTAAGGAGCTTCTCAAAGAAGCATATGAATAGACTGATATATTAAAAAACAATTCTCATTATGAATCATAAATCCAAAAAATACTTCATAGAAATCTGCAAATTTAGTTTAATATGGCTTTATGAAATATGCACAATGAAAATAACCAGTTATAGTAGCTTTAATTTAGAAGGGATCTTGCATGTACTGGTAATCTAACTCCCTCAATGACCAAAAAAAGACAAGGAAACTGAAACTCAGAGAAATTAGGTGTGTTGCTAAGCATCAATCAAAATGTTAAGTGTCAGTCCCAAGACTAGAACCCAGGTCTTAAGACTTTATAGTCTAGGGTTCTTTCTATTAGACTGCTATATATTCAGTTATAGTCAGCTAGAAAAAATGTAAGTATTCATCGACGGTATTCATGCTGGAATTTAAAAGGCTTTGCTCTTTTCCCTACTTATATGCTACCCAAATAGAGCTGTGTTTTCATTTGTTCATTCCTCCCATACCCCAGTCTCAGAGGTTTACAGCTCCCCTTTACATGCCCAATATTACTCTCTTCCGTTATCCTCTTGAATCCATCCTTCCTCATCTCTCAAGAATCTTGCTCCATCAATAATTGCCATCTCTTTTCTATTTTCAGACTTTCTGTAGGACAGCTCACATGGCAGCTGGCTTCCTTTATAGCAAGCAAGAGAGAGTGCCCAAGATAAAAGCCCCAGTCTTTTGTAAACTAATCTTAGAAGTGACATCCCATCATTTTTGCCAAATTTTATTCATTAGAAGCAAGTCACTGAGTCCAGATCTCACTCAATGGAAGAGAGTTATACAAGGGAGTGAATACCAGAATTATAAGAAGCCATCTTAGAAGCTGCCTGCCACAGCTTCTAAAGAAGAAATGCGTAAGGGAGGTTTGCTAACCAGATACCAAGACTTCTTACGAAGCAAGCGATTAAGCGATGTGGTATTGGCAAAAAGACAGATAAACTGACTAATGGAATATAATAGAGAACCCAGAAACAAATTAATGTACGTTTGGAACTTCGGAAAATGGCAGAAGTGATATGTCAGATAGTGAGGAAAGGAGGGCCTATTCAGTAAATAGGGGTAGAAAAAGTGGTTATCCACATGGCAATGGTATCCCTAACCTCCTCTCACACCATTAAAAACAAGAACAACAGAACTCTTAGTGAAAATATAGGTGAATATTTTTAGACCATTAGATAGAAAATATTTCTTAAACTAGACACAAAGACGTTGATTATAAAAGATGGATAAATATGATTATATTCAAATTAAGAACGTTATTCATTGAATGACATCTTAAGATAGTGAAAGACAGATTTAAAAACCGGAAAACACAATCAAAAAACTATTAGTGTCAAGAATATATAAAGAATTCATACAAGTCAATGAGAAAACTAAAAACAACCCAACAGGCAAAAGATATGAACAGATATTTCTTATAAATAATACATACATAAAGAAATATTCAGTATTATGAGTGATAAAAGAAATGTAAATTAAGACCACAGTGAGAATAATCCATTCCGTTGGCAAAAATTTAAAAGTCTGACAATACTAAATGTGAGAGACAATACAGCTCCAAAGGATCTTATTTACATTGCAGGTAAAAAGTAAATTGAGGCAACCACTTCGAAAATAGTTTGAAATTATCTCCTAAAGTTAAACATTAGCAACACTCCATCATCAAGGGAGTGGATGTGAAAATGGGGGTATAATCACACAATGGAATATTATGTGGCAGCCCAAAAAATGCACAAGAATGAATGAATTTTAGCAAAATATTAAGTGTATAAGGTCAGCCTTAAAATATAAAGTTTTTAAATTAAAGTTAAAAACATCTAAAATTTAAAACTTCCCAATGAACATGGAATTCGGAATGACAGTTACCTCAGGTCAGTGAAAGCACGTTAAGGAAGGAACTTATAAGATGAGATGTTCGTTATTGTCCAAAATCTAGTTTTGCTCTGGGTGATGGTTACAGAGATACTTATTACATTATGAAAAATAACTAAGTAAATAAATAAACACCAAGCATGAACTAATAATGAGAGTATGTCATGAAACAAAGACATGTTTAATCCAATGCTATGTACCTAAGTTTTTTAAAAAAAGGTCCCACAAGCTACATGAAGCTTTGATTTCAACTTGCATGTTAATCATGCTCTTCACCAACTCCTATATCAAGTATGATTTGTATGATATGGTACATCTTATAATATCTGTTATTTCAAATGTAATGGTCTTACTTCCTTACCAAAAATATAAATATTTCTACCATACATACTGTCTCTGAAAAGTACTGACCATAGAGTAAGTGCTAAATACTTGTTAAATGCTTGATATACTTTGTATATTTGTTCCTGCCCAAATCCCATATTGAACTGTAATCCCCAGTGTTGGAGGTGGGGCCTGGTGGGAGATGTTTGGGTTATAGGGGTAAATCCCTCATGGCTAGGTGCTGTCTTCAGGACAATGAGTTCTCGTGAGATCTGGTCATTTAAAAGTGTGTGGAACCTCCCCCTCAACACTCTCTCTCTCTCACTCCTGCTTTTGCCATATGATGTGCTTGCTCTTGCTTCATGAACTTCTTCCATGATTATAAGCTTCCTGAGGCCTCCCTAGAAGCCGAGTAGATGCCAGCACCATGCTTACTGTAAAGCCTGCAGAACTATGAGCCACTTAAACCTCTTTTTTTTAAAAGAAATTACTCAGTCTCAGGTATTTCTTTATAGCAATGCAAGAATGGCTGCATATAACACTCATATTTAACTTATTCCTCAAATAGCCAAGAGTAAAGCTATGAAACCTGCATCCTAAATTTCTTTAAAAATATTATATCACCACATTTAATGTTTCCTACTGCTTTACTTGGGAAAGGAACTTAGACCAAAATCACCTTCTCACCTGTTATGGCTGAGGGAAGCAGTGATGGGGGTAGGCACCACAGTCTGTAACCCCTCCCCTTCTATCTCAGTACCAACAAGGCAGATGAGCTGGAGTTCTGGTAATCCTACACAGTTTACTTCATGCCAGCTTTTGCCTGAAAGAACATCATTGAATGGACAATAATGTTTATTAAATACAAAAGATAAAAACTCCAAACTTCTACCTAATACTCAGCTGAGCAAATATCACTCATAACACTACCTCCTATCTTTGCTTTTCTAATAGCTTCTGTTACTCAATAATTCCCAATGTAAATAAATAAATTGCAAAATTAACAGCAAATGCATAAAAGATTGCTTATTATAATGTTAAGAATGCTATATCCCAATCCAACCCCCCAAATCCCTACCACAGTCCCAATAACAAAACAATATAAACAAACAACTTACTTTCCATGAGGTCCAGGTAAACCAAGAATGCTATATAAACTTGAGTGGCATCTCCTATATCTAATTCCATCATTTCTAAATACTGAAAATAAAATATAATTGTCAAATTGAGAAGGAAAAATTATTTAATATTTTCTTTCAATCAACAAGTAGTCATTAAGTATATATAATCTATAAAATTCTTCTAGGTATAGTGGAAGTTAAAATGCAATATAAGGTCTTAGAGATCGCTGTCTCTAAAGAACTTGCAACTGTTAAATACATGCACACTTAAAATTGTTAGGCAAATAACAATATATGACTGTAAGTGATTAAAAACCAGGTAAACGGAATAAAAAACATGACACAGCAGGTCAGAAGAGCTCTACTCAGAGGGACTGGTGAAAGATTTATAGCAGAGGTGGGATGGGATACAAGTTAAGCACTGAAGAACATTATGATTTAAGTAAATGGAGACGTAGAGTAATAGGGCAGGTAATCACACAAAGGTGGGATTAAGCCACACACATTCAAGGGCCTGTAAAGAAACCTATCTGCCAGCAATAGAGAAACCTTTTTAATAAAATTTGTGTCGGGACATGTTGGTGGGTACTGTGTATTTCCCTAGCCTCTTATTTGCATATGGAGAGAATCTGCTAGAGTATCAGTCCTAACCTCTCTACCCACTCTTTCTTACTTTAAGAGTAGGGAATTATTTCATCATTAGATTTTTTAAAAGGGATTGACAAGGAACTAGAGAAAGCTGCTTCTTTCAGACTACTGGTCAGCATAAGGGGAACACTTTCCAGGGGTCTACACCTGCAGGAGAATTCTGAGGCTGCCCAGCTATGCCAGTGACTAGGTGGATATGCAGGGCTAATGCTGAGTTGAATTATTAGCAGACCTGCATGGGGACAGGTCTAAAGTCACATTCTCCCATCAGCTTCCGTGTAACTGGACGATACAGTTACAGGAGGATAAGGGTTATTAGTTGTCTACTTCAAACATGTTTTGAAAATAACACCCAAAACAATTTTGAGCCAGGTTACAAGGCCTTGGTGGTCAAGCTATACGTGTGATTTTATCAGTATGGAAACACTGAGGATTTCTAAGCAGGAGAATAATAAAATAAAAGTGTGTTAGAGGATAATAAGTCTGATACCATTTTACTGGATGAACCTACATAATTTTCAAATTAAGAGAAAGGTGAAATTGGAAAAACAAACAGCCCCTATTGCTTTATTACTTCTTTTCTTTTTCTTCTAAAAATTAATCTGATCCTTCAAGAAGAGAAATCAAAAGGGGAGATTTGATGGTCAGGGTGCACACAGCCATTAACTTGAAAAAGAAAACAATCTACAAGTATATAAACCGAATAACAACACCAAATCTAGATAAGGTTTTAAAAAGTTGTTACTGGTGTTTCATTTATTAAGTACTTATATAGTGCTCTCTGTATGTTGAATGTCTTACAAATATTAATTAATTTAATCCTGTAACAAACCTATAAGTATGGACTATTAATATCCCCATTTTTCAGGTGAGGAAACTAAGGCATAATGAGATCAAGCAATTTGTGTCAAATTACAAGGTTGATACGTGACAGAATCAGGATTTAAACTGAGTCTGATTTTGAGTTCACGCTCCTAACCAATATGCTGCCTCTGCATGTTATTGTTTCCCTAAAAGGGCACTAAATAATATTTCCATGCTATTGTTTCTTTTTCTCACCTTTTGGGAGGATGAAGGGGACAGAGTAGGAAGATAAAATTAAGCAAGAGAAGCTGAAAAAGGTTAACTCTTCAAACTTACACCTTTAAATTTTTTCTTGGCTGCTTTTAGATGATTACGAATTATTGCTCTCTAGCAGAAGAGCGCAATTCTGTTAAAGTACCGTACAGACCAGTTTTTGAGATTCTTACAAAACCCACATCTCCATTCACTGCCTGTTCACTGCTTGGAACCTTACTGGTACAAGGCAGTAATGTCTCAAGCAGAAGCAAGCAGGGGACTATCTTTATCTCGCTTGCTGCTAATGTAGAAAAAGACACGCAAAATGTGAGTAGCTCTGCATTGAGCAAGAACCTATTCAAACTTTCGAAGAAATCTGAAATACTAAGAATCTGCACCTTTGCAAAATAAAGATGCACTCTGGGCCCAAGGCTAAGTGTAAACGTGACTGTGCCTAAATCTTTATCATTATGGACCCGCAGACCTTACCCATCGCCCACAAATTGTCTTGCATGGTTACTGTGAGGATTAAATAAATTTATCCCCCAAAGGGGATTTACCTAGACAGCAAAACCTGTGGAGCGCTTATTAGGGATCTCCGGCTTGAGGGGGGCGGAGTTACTGTCTGGCTCTCAGTTCCAGAATGGCTTTGGCTGGGGGGTTGGGAAAGTGTCGGGGGATAGTGCAACTTGTTTAAACAAACAAAACCGATGCTGCCTGAGGCTGGCAGTTGTGCACACCGGTCCCCCTCGGTAAGGGGGGCGCGCGTCCTCAGCTCTCCCGCTGAGGGAGAAAGAAAGACAGCTGCCTGGGAGTTCTGCCTGGGTTAGGGGCCTGGACGGCGCCCTGCTCCTCTCGCGCCTCCTGACCTTAGGGTGGGTGCCCATCCAGGCGTCCTCGGGGGCCCACGAGGGAGCTCCGCCGCCGTCGCCAAAGCCGCGAACGCCGCCCGGACCCAGGCCGCTGCAGCCGGGGATCGGCTCGGAATCGCCGCGCTCCTCCATGCCGGCCGGTGCGGCGCTCCCGTGGTGCACCACTACCCGCGCCCGGCCAGAAGCAGCGGCGCACGCGCCTGTGGGTTCCGCTTCCCCGAGGCTTGCAGCGGCCGCGCGAGAGGGCTCAGAAACTGGGAGGAAAGTTGCATCATCCCCTCCTTCTGACCAAGGTAGCTAGAACCTGCGCGAACGCTCTCTAGTTTCGCACTGCGTTTATTCAAATCTGAACAAATTCTAGCGTGAAAAATATTAAAGAGTAGCTTGTGCCCAGAAGCTCTTAATCCTCTTTAAGTCAGTGCTGCCGATGACTCTCTGAGAAAGTTGGGGGATACATACGTCCTCTTTGCCTTCAGCAGTGGGGTCCTGGTTTCTGATTGCTGGGAACGGGAAAAGCCTAACTCAGTGCCCTGACATAGAACTTTAAAGTAGAACCATAGTTTCAGGGTGGACCCACGTTTCAGGATTAGAGGAAACACGAGTTGCTGAATGAGTGTTCAGAAAGGTAGGATACAAACTAGCATAAGCATGTGATCTGGAAGCCAAGGATGAGTTTCAGACAGACAGAGTAGCACATTTTAAGTGTTTTTAAATTTACTGTGAGTGAAATGGGAAGCTATTGGAGGCTCCTGTCATATTTTCATAGGATCACTCAGACTGATATGTTAAGGATAGACTGGAGGGAGCAAGGACACAAACGGACTGGTTAGGAGGCGATCACATTGAACAGGACAAGGGTTACTCAAAATCCAAAGTCCCAGGCAGGACATAACTTCTGTTTTCAACCATGATAGACTAAAACCCTACTGGACCATCCTCCAGCAGAAAACAACTTGGACACAATGCAAAAAGCGGAATATACTAGAATGTGAACAGTGGACTCATAGGAAGGGCAAGCTTGCTTGAAGATGAGGAACTCCACTTCAACACAATACAAAAAGCTGAATATACTGGAATGTGAACAGCAGACTGGTAGGAAGGGCAAGCTTACTTGAAGATCAGGAACTCCACAAGAAAATTCCTTTCTCTTTGGCATTTAGCTTGTGGCAAAGTGCAGTCCAGAAGTCAGGCTCAGCAGTACCAAGTGTGCATGTATAAAACTTGTCAGTTATTCTTATCTGGGGAAGCAGAAAAGTGAAGACAGAAAATTTTGAATTCTGAAGAGATTAAGAAATCCCAAGGAAGGAGTCAGAGAGTGGATCCCCAAACTGTCAACCCACATCTCTGAGAGATCCTGAACCACCCAAAACAGAATCACAGCAGCTCAGTTAAAAACAAAAGATCTGAGCTGAGACCAGAGCTATCTCCAAAAGGGAGAGAGTTTTCAGTTAAAATCTAGCCAGGAAAATTACCTACTAATACAAAGGAAATAACACCCATCAGAGAAGAATAATAGAATCCAGACTCTCTCCTTAACACTCATAAAGTCCATAATACTATCCAAAACTGTCTGACGTATGAAATTCAAGGAAATGGATTGCATACTCTAGAGATCGACCCTGAGACGAATCAGATGTAGAAACTGACAGATAAGGATTTTAACGTGGCTATTATAACTATCCTCAATGAAGTAAAACATGTTTTCAATGAATGAAAATCTCAGGAGACAAATAGAAAATCTCAGCAAAGAAAAAGAAAAAAAGATTTTTAAAACGAAACAAATTCTGAAAATTGAAAATTATAATTTTAGAAATAAAAAATTCACTGAGTGAATTTAACAGCCAAAAAGAAATTACGGAAGAAAAAGTAGAGAACTTGAAGATAGAGCAATAGAAATTATTAAAAGTAAACAACAAAGGGAAAAATTATCTTTAAAAAGTGAGTAGACACACAGAGATTTGCTGCACGTCAGATAATCCAACATGCATGTAAATAACAGAAGTAGAAGAAAAAAAAGGACAAAAAATTTTTGAAGAAAGATTTCCCCAAATTTGATGAAAAACATTTACCAATACAAAATGCTAAATATACAGCAACTAAAATAAACACAAAGAAGTCTACATTATAATAAAACGATTGGAAGTCAAAAAGATAAAGAGAAAAGCTTGAATGCATCAAAAGAAATAACACATCATACACAGGGAAAAGAAGGGCATCTATTATTGAATGAAATATAAAGCCACACATGAATATTCATATGTTGCCTTCAAATATATTACATTTGAATAAGCGTTTCCCACCACAAAGCAGCTACTAAGCCCAAAAGAAGAAAATGGCACTGAAATTAATAGGGTCATTGAAGCACGAAACAATGACACTAATTCAAGTGATTGGAAGTGAATAAATCTCTCCGACTCCTAAAGATCCAAATCAATTCATATGATGGCGTTTTTTAAAACCTTAAGAGTATTTTGTTGCTAAACTGAGTAGAGGGAAAATTTTGTAAATCAGTAAGGATATCCAATGTGATTAGGGACTGTATGAACCAGCCTCAAACATCTTCAGGGGAAGAATTTCAGCTTATGTTCAAGAAAAAATAATTGGGGGTATGGAAAACTAGAAGGATGAAGAAACCACAAATCAAAAAAGCAACAGATAAATGCCATCCTTTGGCAAATAGATTAAATACTGTTGCTTAGAAAAAGCATGATACATTCAAGCATGAATATTACATGCTTTTCAAAAGAGTTGAAGAATGAAAAGGGAGTGTCTCTTAGCTTCCCTGTTAGTGCAAACTTTTAAATAGGTCTTGGTGATTGGGAATGGCTAAGAATGAGCACAAAGGATTTGGGAACACTTAGACAACCTAGTATTTAAAGTACAGAATCAAAATGGCTATTGTGTCAATCTAGAGTGAAATCCACTAGAGAACAGAGGAGAGTTTCAGTGTCTGGTAGCCTGGAGGATTTCTCCTTTCTCCTTTTGTAAATGCTTCAATAGTTCACTCTATTAGAGAACCAAAGTAGTGGGGGGGGGGGGGGGAAGCTAGATAAGAAGCTAGATAAGAACGAATGAAATCCCCTCGAGTATATTGGATTTAATCAAATTCATTGTAATCTGGCACTTGCTGAACTCATTTCCCAATGATATCCTGAATCAGATCATTTTATTCCTACAAAAATCTGTAATGTCTAGCCAGAGACATATTAATTCAGTAAGAGTCTCAAGAGGAAATGCGAACACTAAATTGTGATGTGAATCTCTAGTGTGGAAAGAAAATTTAAAAAAAGAAGAAGAAAAGCTTTTACACGGTGTTGTGTGAGACCGTGATTCCAAGCTGAAAAATGTAACCTAGCATTCTGGATCAGCTTTTCATTCACTGGTTGTAAGGAGGTTCATATGTATCTTGTTGCTTTTTTTGTACACAAAACACACAATTTCCCATTCTCTGTGTTTCAAGAACAGAGAAAGATTCAAGAGAATGATTCAATATTGTAAAGATGGCAATTTCCTCCAAAGTTACTTACAGATTCTAGCAATTCGAATTAAAATCCCAATAAGGATTTTCTTAATACCTGATGAGCTGAAATGTGGGCATAAAGGGCCGAAAATAACCAAGACCCTTTTTGTGAACAAAAGGAAGGAAACTTTTGAAGTTAAAGTTCTGAAATATAAACATCTTATAAAGATAAGGTTTTAAGCCAAATTTAAATTCTTACAAAGATCTCTAATTACAAGTATGTGATATTGTCACACGGATAGGTAAAACCAATGAAACAAAATAGGGAGCCAGGCAACAGACCCATACAAATGTGGACAGAAGTAACACTGCAGATGCAAGAAGGGAAGGAGAGAAAGGATGATTGACTACATGATGTAGGCAAACACTTTTAAATCTCTAGGAGAAAATATAAAAAGAATATTTTATGACCCCAAGATAGAGAGTGATTTCTTAAACAAGACACAAAAAGCACAAACCATATGGAAAAAAATTTGGTAAATTTAACTGTATCTCAGTTAAGAATTTCCAACCCTAAGAAAGTGGAGGGAAAATGACATCTGTAACACATCATTGAAAGAAAAGATACCCAGAATATATACAGAACTCCTAAAAATCAATTAGGAAACAAAACAAAACACTCCTTAGGTTAAAAAATGAGAATAAACAGAAGAAAAGAGACAAAAAGTCAGCAAACATAACTTGATGTTCAGCCACAATGATTGAGTGAGAAAATGCAAATTAAGGTAAGAAGATACCATAATACACCTATCAGATTAGCAACAAAAACCAAGAGTTGGCGGAAAAGTAGACCAAAGCAAAGATGCACAAATCTATGATCCAACAATTCTAGTCCCAGGTATATATTCTAGAGCAATATTTTTAAATGAAGTGCCAGGACCTGTTAGTGGTTGTGAAATAAATTGAGTGGGTTGAGTACAGTATTTAAAAAGGAATTATTTAAAACATACATAGATTTCCAATCAACAACTTGAATGAATCTCATAAAAACCTAATGTATAGTCAAAATGTTCATTATAGAAGAGTATATACGATATTTGATTTGTAAAAAATTCAAATATAGCAGCTTTATTCATAATAGCCCAGAAGTGGAAACAACCCAAATGTCCCTCAACTGATAGAATATATAAAGTGGTATGTCCATACAGTGGAATATTATTCAGCATTAAAAAGGAATAAAGTACTCATGCTACATCAATAGACCTTGAAAACATAGTAAGTGAAAGAAGCCAATCACAAGGGATCACATGTTGTAGAATTCCGTTTATGTGTAATGTCTAAAATAGGCAAATCTATAGAGACAGAAATTAGATTAGTGAGAGAGTAGGGTGAGCTGGGTGACATGAGGATTGATCACTAATGAGTATTGGTTTCTTTTTGTGGTGATAAAAATGTACTAAAATTGATTGTGATCCTGTTGCATAACTATGAATATACTAAAAACCTTTGCAATGTATACTTTAAATAGGTGAATTGTATGGTATTTGAAGAAAAATTCAAATGCAGCAAAACTAACACACATTTAAGAGATGTACCAGAGTTCTCCAGAGAACAGAAACAAAAAGAAAGAAAGATATTAATTTTAAGGAATTGGCTCATGTGATTGCGCAGGTTTGAAAACCTGAAATCTGTGGAAGGCAGGCTGGCAGGTCGGAGACCCAGGAAAAGTATTATGTTGCAGTCTTGAGTCCAAGGACAATCCGGAGTCAGAATTCCTTTCTTCATGGAGAATCCCATTCTTTTAAGGCCTTCAACAGATTGGATGGCAACCCACATTATGAAGCGTAATCTGCTTTACTCCAAGTCTACTGATTTAAATGTTAATCACATTTGAAAAGTATCTCACAGCAATATCTAGACTGGTTTGATCAAGCAACTGGGCACCCTAGCCTAGTGAAGTTGACCCATAAAATTAACCATCACAGGAGGCAAAGTTCTAAACAAAATGAAGAGACTGATTAACACAAAATTCAGTCTAGTGCTATCTCTGGAGAATGGAACAAAGCATTGTGACAAGAAGGGACTCAGGGCTTCAGACTTAATGTTCATGTTCCGTTTCTCAAGGTGGGTGCTGAGTATATGGATATTCATTTTATTAGTAATATTTAAATTAATATATTAGTTTATGGATCATATCTGTTAGTTTATAATATATTTCATGTTTATTAAATATTTTTATTAAAATTTTTCTAATATCTAGTACAAAGGGATAGTAAGTTAGGCACTTTCTATAAATAAACAGATGCATATATGCAACCTTAAATAATGCCTGGCTTTGTAAATATGAAAAGACATCAAAAGCAACCCATGGCCCAAAAAATATCCCATCTCTATCTCTAGATATTTAGTCAACATCTATTATCAACATGGATATTGAGTCTCACTGAAGAGGACTGAGTACAAACCCACATTGAAAATGAGCAAATTAAAAATGCCCTATTAAAATTACCCCAAAATGTTAATGGTTGTGGTGGAGTAGTGAATTATGAGTGTTTTTTTTCCTTTTTTTACCCCATTTTCAACATTTTTTAAAGTTCTGTAGTAAAATAAACTTTAATAAATCATTGAATTTTAGTCTTTGGCCTTGAAGGACTGATCTAACATTCCACATTCATGTTAAGTATCTCTTACGGCATATTTACCTTGCTTTAAATGTCCCTCCCTGCTTTCTTCTATTCCTCTCTCCTTCTCCCTCACTCTGTCCTTTCTTCCTTATTTCCCTTCCTTCCTTCTTTCTTTCCTTCCTTCTTCTCCTCCCCATTTAAAATATCCAGTACAACATTAAACAGACACAATGAGCTCTGACATTCTTATCTTGTTCCTGATCACAGGAGGAACACTCAGTCTTTCACCATTAAGGATGATGTTAGCTGTAGGCTTTTTGTCAATGCTGTTTATTACATTGAGGAAGTTCCCTTCTATTCCTATATACTGAGAATTTTTATGAGGAATGCATGTTGGATTCATAAATGCTTTCTCTGCATTTCTTGAGATGATCATATGGTTTTTCAAGTTTGTTAATAAATCGCATGGATTGATTTTTTCTCATTCTTATTGTTGTAAAATACCTATAACATAAAATTTACTATTTTAAGTGGTGTTAAATACATTCATAATGTTGTGCAACTATTACCCATATCCATCTCCATGACTCTTTTATCTTTAAAACTGAAACCTATACCCATTAAACAATAACTCCCCATTTCCCCAACCTCATCCCCTTGGTAACTACTATTCTATTTTGTCTCTGTAATTTTGACTAAGTACCTTATATAAGTTGAATCAATATTTGTCTTTAATGATTAGCTTATTTCACTTAGCATAATGCCCTCAAAGTTAACATGTTGTAGCATGTCAGAATTTCCTCCCTTCTTGAGGCTGAATACTATTCCACTGTATGTATATACCACATTTTGCTTTTCCATTCACTAGTCAGTAGACGCCTGGTTTGCTTCCATATTTTAGCTATTGTGAATAATGCCGCTATGAACATGGGTGCACAAATATCTCTTTGAGACCTTGCTTTCAATTTGTTCAATTTGTTTGGGTATATAGCCAGAAGTAGAAGTGTTAGATTATATGGTAATTATATTTTTAATTTCTTGAAGCACTGTCATACTGTTTTCCACAGCAGCTGTACCATTTTACATTCCCACCAACAGTCCACAATGTTCCAATTTCTCTCCACCCTTGCCAACATTTGTTATTTTCTGTTTTTCTAATAGTGATCCTAATGAGTGTGAAGTGATAAATCTTATAGTTTTGAATTGCATTTCCTAATGATTAGTGATGTTGAGAAACTTTTCATGTGCTTATGGCCATTTGTATATCTTCTTTGGAGAAACGTGTATTCAAAGTCCTTTGCCCATTTTAAAGAAATGATTATATATAAAATTATATAAAATCATATAATTTTTTAGCTTTCTCTTTTGCTACTTCCCATCCTATCTCCCAGCCATGCTCTGTTCATTGTATCTCTCAAGTGTGTCATGCTGTTTCATTCCTTGCTCCTGCAGTTCCACCTACCTGGAATTCCCATCTGTTTCCCCTTCTGTGTTCCTTTTCTTAGTCCATGCTACTCATTTTTCTATTCTTATATTATGAATCAAATTATCTTTTTTCAACTTTTATTTTAAGTTCAGCAGTACATGCGCAGGTTTGTTACACAGGTAAACTTGTTTCATGGGGGCATTTGATACAGATTATTTCATCATCCAGGTATTTAACCTAGTACCCATTACTTATTTTTCCTGATCCTCACACTCCTCCCACCTTCCATCCTCCAATAGGCCCCAGTGTGTGTCGTTCCCCTCTATGTATCCATGTGTTCTCATGGTTTAGCTCCCACTTATAAGTGAGAACATGTGGTATTTGACTCTCTGTTCCTGCATTAGTTTGCTAATGGCCTCCAGCTCCATCCATGTCCCTGTAAAAGACATTATCTCATTCTTTTTTATGGCTGCATAGTATTCTATGATATATATGCACCACGTTTCCTTTACCCAGTCTATTATTGATGGGCATTTAAGTTGATTCCATGTCTTCATTATTGTGAGCAGTGCTGCAAGGAACATACACATCCATGTGTCTTTATGATAGAATGATTTATATTCCTTTGGGTATATAACCAGTAATAGGATTGCCTGATTGAATGTTTTTTCTGTCTTTAGGACTTGGAGGAATTGCCACACTGTCTACCACAATGGTTCAACTAATTTACACTCCCACCAACAGTGTATAAGCATTCTTTTTTTCTCTACAACCTTTCCAGCATGTTATTTCTTGACTTTTTAATAGCCATTCTGATGGTGTGAGATGGTATCTCATTGTGGTTATCCTATAATTGTCAGCCTATTACAGCTGCCCCAGAGGCATTTATTTCCTCCTTTTCTTGGCTGTGGTTTTTACTTGAACTTCTCTAATAATCAGTGATGTTGAGCTTTCCTTCATATGATTGTTGTCCACATCTATACCTTCTTTTGAAAAGTGTCTGTTCATGTCCTTTACCCACTTTTTAGTGGAGTTGTTTGGTTTTTTCCTCTTGTAAATTTGCCTAAGTTCCCTTAGACTCTGGATGTTAGACCCTTGTCAAATGCATAGTTGGCAAAAATTTTCCCCCATTCTGTAAGTTGTCTGCTTACTCTATTGATAGTTTCTTTTGCTATGCAGTAGCTCAGTTAATTAGATCCCATTTGTCAATTTTTGCTTTTGTTGCAATTGTTTTTCACATCTTCTTCATGAAATCTTTGCCAGTGCTCATGTCCTGAATGGTATTGCCAAGGTTGTCTTCTAGGGTTTTTAGAGCTTTGGGTTTTACATTTACATTTATAAGCCATCTTGAGTTAATTTTTGTATATGGTGTAAGGAAGGGGTTCAGTTTCAAGCTTCTGCATATGGCTAGCTGGTTATACCAGCACCATTTATTGAATAGAGAATCCTTTCCCTATTGCTTGTTATTGTCAGGTTTGTCAAAGATCAGATAGTTGTAGGTGTGCAGTCTTATTTCTGGGTTCTCTGTTCTGTTCCATTGATCTATGTGTCTGTTTTTGTACTAGTACCATGCTGTTTCGGTTACTCTAGCCCTGTAGGATAGTTTGAAGTTGGGTAGCATGATGTTTCCAGCTTTATTCTTTTTGCTTAGGATTGTCTTGTCTATTTAGGCTCTTTTTTGTTCCATATGAATTTTAAAATAGTTTTTTTCTAGTTCTGTGAAGAATCTTGATGGTAGTTTAGGAATAGCATTGGATCTATAAATTGCTTTGGGTATATGGCCATTTAAAAAATATTAATTCTTCCTATCCATGCATGCTACTTATTTTTCAATGCTCAATTCAAAGACATCTCTTTAATGAAACATTTCCTAACTATCTCCACCTCTCTACTTCCTTACTTATTCTCTTTTTCCATCATAAGACATAAAATGACTTATAGTATTTGTGCATTTATATGACACATCTTAGTTATTCATGCATTTCCAGCAACTATATCTTGGCACAGAGTAGGCATTGAGCAAATGTTTGAAGGAATGGGTTAATATAATTTAAGGGATGCATCTATTCTTAAATGAGACATAGAAGTGTAGTTTAAATTTGTATAAACTTGTTTTGAATTGGAAAACATTCTTCTGTAGTAACTATTATATATCTCTTGGATGCAGCCAGAGCATAGACAAAACTTTGACACTGAGATAGTTTAATTTCAGCCTTTCCCACCTCAGTCAGTGCTCTTTTTCTCCCTTAATATTCATTCCCTTCTTAGGACCCAGAGTCCTCAGGCCTATGTATCAGAAATCCATAAAATTTGCTTTGTCACCGAAGAGTCCTATGCTCCAAATTAGGATCCCATTCAGTTCCCTTTATCAAAGCTTCTTATAGTCCATTTCAGTTTAGGTGCTGAGATTTAAAAATCTGATTGAATTAAAAAGATATCATCAAATGTTCCTCTCTCAAGGATTTTCATGTTGAAATTGGCAGAATTGTCAATTCAAGTAAATTTTACATTGTAGGATTTTAGGCTGGATAAGAAAAGTGAGTAAAACAAATCAGATAGTGAAAGAAAGATATTTCAGTACAAAAGAAAGAAGCCTGGATAATTCAGCCAAGATACTCTTTCTGCCAACTATGGCCCAGCAGGACTTCTGAGGGGCTGACCACTTTCTCCCTCTTTTTCCAGGGGAGAAGCATTCAAATATTCAACGCTCAAATGATTGGCATTTAGCAATTTCATAAATGTTTGTTGAATGAAAAAATGAGGCAAGCATTTAAAACTTTTTTACATAAGAAGGAATTGATGATCAAAAAGGTCAAGTTTCCAAGGTCACAAAGAGAATAAGTGACACAAGTGAGATGAAAATTCAGCTCCAAGTGTTAGTTGCTCTTTCAAGCCTATCACAGCTGCCCCAGAGGCATTTATTTCCTCCTCTTCTTGGCTGCTGGAGCCATAGACATCTTGAGAAGCTTTCCTGCAAGAAGTCCTCTGGCCACCTCATAGGTCCTGACCCCACCAGATTGAACTAAGGGTGACAGTCCAAGAGGTTTTGTTGTCCCAGGAGGAAGTCCCTTGTGCTGGAACAGTATGGCGAGGGGATATGAGAGAAAGTGCTTACTTCTAACTTTATGTAGAATCTGTTGGAACAGTCTACTGGCAGTGGAGACAAAGACATGTGTGTGTACAACCCTGACTTTCCATTCAGCTGATTTTCCATGGAAAGAGCATTATAAGCAATGAATATTTTAAAATATAATTGGCTTTTATTTTTAAATTAGTTTTTTTTTCAAATTAACTGTCATAACATCACTCCTATGGGGGGGGGGACATTCAAATTCACATTACTGATTTCTGAAGAACTTATGAAACAAATCTGTTAGTAAGATGGGGACTTAACTTTTCCCAGGCTTCCCCTCCACTGCCCCCCAGCCATAATTACAATGATCTTCTACTGTTGCATACCCTGTTATGACCTTAATATTCTCAGTCACTAAATGAGCACTCTAAATTAAAAGTTTTAAATAGGTGCTTTGTAAGTTATGTGGTTGGGAAACCCTTGATTTCATCTACAGAACAGGTTGTAGTTATTTCAAGAGAACTCCGTGGAGCCGATTTCATTATAATGTCATTAGAGATCATACAGGTTTAGATGCTTCATCATTGAAAAAATAGACTCAGATAAGCTGTTGACTTTAGGTAACTGTATTTGTTTGTCCTCATGCTGTGAATAAAGACATATCTGAGATTGGGTAATTTATAAAGAAAAAGAGGTTTAGTGGACTCACAGTTCCACATGGCTAGGGAGGCTTCACAATCATGGTGGAAGGCAAAGGAGGAGCAAAGACACATCTTACATGGCTGCAGGCAAGGGAGCATGTGCAGGGGAACTGCCCTTTATAAAACCATCAGATCTTGTGAGACTTATTCACTATCACGAGACCAGCATGGGAAAAACCTGCCCCCATGATTCAATTACCTCCCACAACACGTGGGGATTATGGGAGCTATAATTCAATATAAAATTTGGGTGGGGACACAGCCAGACCATATCAGTAACAGAAGGAAAATAAGACAGAAATGTGGTTGCCTAGCTTTAAACTCCCTCTGTTTGCAGTAAAGTGAACAAATGATAACTATCAAACCAAGTTTGGCTAAGGAGTGAGGATTTTAGAATTGAAAGATGAGTGGGACATAGTTCAAGAAAGGGAAACAAGAAAGACAGAACAACATGGAGATTGTCTCCATGAAACCTTTCTAACAGTCCCATCACTACCTCCCCTGTGGAAATGACCACACCTTCCTCCATCCCTTCACTGTTGCTGGTACATCTGTTATGGTACTTCTAACAGATGTTTAACTGTCAGCCTCCCCTATAAGACTGTGAGCCCTTTGAAAGTGGGAACAATTCCTGAAAATGGATGGAGGGGAAGGAAATGTCTGTAGGCCATTAGATATAAAAATATGAAGATTAGAGAAGAGATTAGAGCAGAAGACATAGATTTTGAGGATATAACCCCAGAAGACCATATGGAGTGGGAAGACTAGCACACTGTAGGGAGGCACACAGTGAAGGGGCTTGGCTCAGAGACAAGTAGTATCAGAGGAGATCTAGGATGGGAGATTATGTAACCGAGGTCCAGGAAGGTGAGAACCGAAGAGTTCACTGAATCCGCCAATGCTGAGGCCATCTGTTGGTTTTGCAGAACAGTGGGGAGGGCTGACGCTTTACTGCACTGTGATGGGAAAGATGGGAGATGAAGAAGTGGAGAATACAAGTATAGATCTCTCTTCCAAGGAGCTTGGTCAAGCAAAGGGATTGCTAGAAGAAGACACAAGATTTTTTAAAAGTTTTTTTTCCTTTTTCTTTTTTTTTTTGCAGATAAGAGAAGATTGACCAAGTATTTAGCTTCAGAGAAAGGAGCTGACAGAGATCAATTGAAGATTCAGTAGAGAGTGGAATAATAGAGAAAAATCACAGGCTCGAAAGGGAGGCCTCTCTTTCTAGGTGGTGATATACTTCAAAAGACAGTGGGGAAGACGTCTAATAGTTGCTGAGAAGGATTGATAACAACTAATAAAAAGACTATGGGGCAGACCTGAGGGTGAGTTGGGATTGGAGATCATTAATGTTCACTGGCACCAAAACATCCTGCGTACTTATCCATCAAAGGCTACACAATATATCTTCAAAAGTAAATTTCCGGCCAAGCATGGTGGCTGATGCCTGTAATTGCATCACTTTGGGAGGCCAAGGTGGGCAGATCACTTGAGCCCAGGAGTTCCAGACCAGCCTGGACAAAATGGTGAAAACCCGTCTCTACAAAAAAAAAAAAAAAAAAAAAAAAAAAATATATATATATATATATATATATACACACACACACACACAAAAATTAGCTGAGCGTGGTGATGGACACCTGTGGTCCCAGCTACTCGGGAGGCTGAGGTGGGAGGATTGCTTGAGCCCAGGAGGTCGAGGCTGCAGTGAGCTATGATGGTGCCACTGCACTCCAGCCCCAGCAACAGAGTGAGGCCCTGTCTCAAAAAAAAAAAAAAAAAAAAAAGTGAATCTCCTTTCTTTAGCGGTGAGTGTATGCCAGCAGTTTCATTTTATGTACTAATTGTGTTCTTCCTTCACCCCTTCGTTTCTTTCTTATCTCTACTCTCCAACATGCGCGAATTTTCCCTCTTTGTTACTCTGTCCTATTGGCTAATTATGGAAAAAGAAAACCAGCTAAGTGAATCTACTCTTTCACAGCCCTCCTGTGAGGAGGCTTACTGGATTCACAGTAAAGTGAGGCTTCAGGACAGTGTCTACCAAGGGCATTCTTTTATTTTGGGAGGTCTGATCTGGCTCCAAAATTCTCCAAGTCTTAAAACTTTGTGTTACTGGGTGTCTACTCAGTCAAGAATGAATTTCAGAAGCTGAATGTATAAGAAAATACAGACATGCTGCCTTTGTGGTGGTTGAACAAGTGTTTATCATAATCGTGAATAGTTGGGGAGACTTTTCATTTTAGAACTCTACTCAGTCAATAGGTGCATTATGAAAACTGGATACATTGCATCACTGTGAAGGGCTTCAGTCTGCGGTTTGCAAAAGCAGAATAAATTTTCTTGGGGTTGTACCGTTATGTACACACACACACACACTCACATGCCCATTGGCAGACAGGGCCACACCTCACGGCTCTGGGGAAGGCCACAGACCTCAGCTGTACGAGCGGAGCCTGGACTAGAGGAACTTTCCGCAAGACTCAGGGCACAGAGCCCCACGGCCACTACTGCCTGCGGGCCGGAGGCGGAGGGGAGCGCCGGCGGCTGCAGGTACGCTGCGCACCCACATTAGGGCCTGGGCGGTGCAGCGGCGGCGGGAGGGTCCTGGGAACCGCAGCCGCCAGAGCCAGTGTGTGAGCCGGCCGGCCCCGGCAAGCCGCATCCCCCGGCCGCCCCTCGTAGCCTCCTTGCTCCCTGGCAGCCGCCGCCTCCCTCAGGCAGCCCAGCCGGGCGCTCGCGGCAGGACCTCCCCGCAGCCCGCCTCGGCCCGGAACATGGCTGCGCGCCCTGCCGCCACCCTCGCCTGGTCGCTACTGCTCCTCTCCTCAGCCCTGCTCCGCGAAGGCTGCCGAGCGCGCTTCGCTGCCGAGCCGGACTCGGAGGACGACGGAGAGGAGCCGGTGGTTTTCCCGGAGTCGCCCCTGCAGAGCCCCACGGTGCTCGTGGCGGTCCTCGCCCGCAACGCGGCGCACACGCTGCCGCACTTCCTCGGCTGCCTGGAGCGGCTGGACTACCCCAAGAGCAGGATGGCCATCTGGTGAGCGCTCACGGGCCCCGGGCCGCCGCGGCGGGAAGCGGGGGCGGCCTGCCCAGACCGGACAGCTCCCGGAGCAGCCGCTGCAGGGAGCCGCGGGGGGGGGGGGGGTCACGCGGGAAATCTGGCGCACACACCCCCTCGCTGCCCGCGCCGCTGGCAGGCGAATCGGACGGTCGGGCTGAGGAGGGACGCGCGGGTCAGTGTGCGCAGGGGGTGCTGATGGGGAGAACCGACCCGCTGGAGCTCTGGAGGGTAGCCTGCGAATTGGGCGGCTTTGTCCCACAAGGGGAATGGGGGACACCCCTCAAGGAGGCTTTCAGTTCCCTCCCTTTCAAATCTTGAGGTTTCCTCTTTCCCCACCTCATACTGCTAGCCCTGACATGAGGGGATACTGTGCCTGTCGCCGTATTCCCCTGTAGACGCGACAGATGGAACGTAACTGCGGTTGGCCAGGGGTTCCATAGTGGCTAGGGCGCCGGAGTGCGCTGCTCTGACTTCCCGGTGCCAGGCTTCTGCTCCAGGCTGGAAACGTGCTTCTAGCTCTCCCAGGGGGACCTGGACCTAGGGGTGGAGATTGGGCGGGGCCCGCGGAGAGTGCCCAACCATGGCACCACCTGGGCCTGGTCTCCTGAGAGCGCTCCGCGCTGTCCCTGCCAGTGCGTCGGGGTTCCATGTCCTGGGGAGCGACGAAGACGCCCTGGGAAAGATAAACAGCCAAGTTTTGTCCCCGGAGGAAAGAAGCTTGGACTTGGTCTCTGTGTCTGCTGCGGGGAGGGCCAGGGGATCAGTGCGGGTGGCTGCCCGCCCCACCTTGTAGAACTTGGTCGTCTCGCACCTTTTATAAACGCGAGGATCAAAGGGCGAGAAGTTAGTTGGTGGCGAGGCAAGCCGCTGAGGAGCTTGTGGAGGACGAGGAGGTGGACGCTGGCCAGGGGAGATGGGCTGTCAGGTACTCAGACAAGAAGACTCTGGCCCCCTGAGGAAGACAGAGCCCAGGTGACTCTGTCTTGTGTTGATAAAGGGAGCTGTTCTCAGTCGAGACAAATCCTTAAAGCAGCGGTTGGGCAAAGAGAGGAAGAGGACTAAAAGCAGCAGCTAAAATTGGCAGCCTCAGAGTACCTGGTGGGAGAGGTGCAAAGGTGCAAAAGCAAACATGTGATATAGTACAGCACTGTGCTGTACACTGCTTTACTATACACCCTGCCATACGTGACTGCCTCGCGGAGAAGGGCATATTACGTGGAAAGAGAGCACTGGGACAGCCAGGCTTTAAAAGAGAAGGAATATTTTTTTTTAACCACTTCAGTACCAAAATAAATTCACACATATCAGTTACCTTAGTTGTTTTTTTTTAAAGAGATATTTTAAAATATGGTTTTGATCTTTATGCACGATTTAGTTTTTTAAAACGTTACAGTATTTACCATAAGAAGTTGGTGAGTGGTGAAGCAGGTGTCAGGCACATGTTTTGCTACCCGATTTAGAGACATTACCTCTTTTTATCATACAGTAAACTTTTAAGAGGATACTATGATGTTTATTTTGCAAGGAAGAGACAAGACTTGCATGAGTTCAGTAAGTCACTTAAAGTCACAGAATTAGTACATGGTGAAACTGGAATTTGAACCCAAGCATATCCCTAAAGGGCACTAAAGGCAGGGAACATGATATAAACAAAATTTAAATCAACCTGTAATCCACAAATTAGGAGACTTGACTTGTTTATCACTAGTCTGATATGTGATTTGGGGCTGGTTGCTTGGAATCCATAGGCATCAGTTTCCTCATCAATAAAACAAGGAAGTTGGAATAAATGATTTCAAAAATTCTTTATGACTCTTGAATTCCATAGATTCTGCAATATAATTAGGATCAACCAGCATCAATGTACATCCTAAGTTCCCTGTAAGTTCCAGATAGTATGGACACGGGTGTCTTATTTAGATGAGAGAATTCCAGTTCTGCATAGACCTTTGAAATCTGTTTTCCTTTATGTCCAGCATTGGCAGGTTAAGCAAGAAGTACAAGGCCATGCTTACATCAGTCATTGAAGACACTTCTTTGAACAATCTTGGTTCTGTCTTTAAAACATTGTATAATTCTTTAGGTAACAATAATACAAATCCCAGTTTCGAAATAGTCCTTTTCAGCTCACAAAGGAGCTTTAAAGAACCTTTGGAAATAACTTTCATGTACTGTTATCTCATTTGATTCTTACTATCATTCTGTGAAGAAATAAAATAATCTCTATTTCCCAGAAGAAGAAATGTGTTTAAAGTAATTGACTTACTCAAAATTACATTTATTTATAAATTCCACACGTCATAATAAGAGCTCATGGTTCTTCTAAGAACTTTACATTCATTTTCTAGTTTAAGCTTCCAAATGACCCTATCAGATATGCACTGTTGTTATACCACTTTACAGGTGAGAGAACTGAGGTACAGAGAGACTGTATAAGCACATTCTTCTAATGCATTTTTAAAATAAGAACCAGCCAGGTCAGGGCTGAAAAAAAATGTATTTAGATATGTGTGGTTTTTACAGATAAATATGATTCATTTTATTGGGCAGTGTAAGGTGATCTGAATGGCTTTTAAAGGGTTTGGGGAAGAACCAAATGATTTATAAATCAGATTGGGGCAGTTGTATGGATATGGATGGCTCCTTGATGAGTTGACACTTAGTTTGAACTAAGTTTTGAAGGAAGAGTAAAAATCAACTAAAACCTGGGAAAGAAGGATGGCTCTAGAAAAAGGGATCAGCAAGGCAAAAACAAACAAACAAAAAAGATGATAGGGCATCAACCAGAGTTTTCTTTCAGGGAGTTGAAGTGGGTGGTAGGTCTAATGACTGCAAGTCTACAGATGGATTGTATTGTACCATAGAATCTCTCTGGAAATGCTGACTTCTGGTCTGGCCCTAGGGGAACATTTGGCTGGGAAGTTTATGGGATATAACACTGATGGGAGGTGGTACCTCAGTTTAGGATGTTACAACTTTGAGGTGCTTCTGCCAATTGCTTGCCTCTAGTTTCTCATTCCCAAGCTCTATGCAACATTCCAAGGTACCAAACTGATTAGTATCCATTCTGCAAAGTCAGCACATGCTGATGTCGAAAATGGCTGTGAGCTACCCAGAACTTTATAAAATAGAACTGCAGTGAATACAGAGCCACACGGAGTTCAGCTTCCTCTGAATCTGATCTCAATAACTCACTCTGTGCAGACTCACTCTTCTCATTCATCCACCCACAGGCTAGAGGAGCATCTGATTTCTGTCCTAGGTGGGTCAGTGAGAGACCTGGCTTATTGATCACATTCAGACTCCCCTGTTATGTGATCATTTTTCTCACTTTAAGTTCTGGACCAGATCTGCACTGCACATACAGGTAAAATGAGTATCATCAAATCGACCTGGAAGATCCTGCTGTTAAAGAATGTCTGCAATTATCTCAGTTAGCATCAAGTTTATTCAGATTAGTCTGAACAAAGGAAAATTTATATTTTATAGATACTTTGTACAAGCAAAAAGGAAAGCTATTTACATTTACCTGTCTGATCTCAAAGTCCACCAAACTAATTGTTTTCCTTCAAATATCACAATCCTGTGATAAGAACCTAAGGAAGATATCTATCTCATGTGTCCTAAAACCTGCACTAAGTTTTAGGGAATTGGCAATATGCTGAGGTGAAGGGAACTGTGAGGCATTGCGACAAGTGGCAGTGTACTTCAGTGGGTTATCCTTAATTCAGTGGAGCCGTGAGCAAGTGGCCTTAGCAACAGAGGGAAGGCTGACCTTATCTCCCTTAAACCCATGATTAGGGAGAGTGGGGCCAAGTACCATGAGAGTGAAAACTGAAGCATGGCACAGGGAAAAACATTTGCCCCAAATGAAACATTAAGTTTTTCTTTTGGAGAGCCTGCTGTTGCTTGTGGGAAGACAGTTGGGATTCACAGAGCCTGTGCAGGCACAAGGCAGTAACTGCTATGTAATTATAGAAAGATCTGGGCATTTTGTTTGGTAGAGTTTTGAAAAGTAACATACTAAATTGGGAACCACTTTATGGATTTTTAAATAAAGAGATGAGCTTCTGTTGACATAAACATAAACAGTGATGAGCTGGGGGATGATCCTAACATTTTGCATACTACTTTATTTCTGCATTGTTTGGGGATTATCTTGAATTTATCTCCACATTTTAATGTCTAATCAGTAGCATTTTCATAACTGTTTAACTAGAAATGCTAATATACTTTGTGTTTATAAAATGTTCCAAACTATTATCAGTGCATTTTTCAGCACCAGTGGTAAGAATGGTGTCATATTTTATCATTACAATCTTGACATTAAATATTGTATGTTATCCCTACAGATAGAAGTCTTGGTTTATGACTGAAAAAGCAGATGATGCCTTAGTCCTCTTCTCTCTGTTCATCTATTTTCCTCACCTTTTTCTTCCTTTCCTCATTTTCCCAATCTGGTAGTTTAGCGTGGAGGGCATCAACTAGAGTTGGAGGAAGAAATATACAAGCTTAGGGTCAGATAGACTAGAGCGCAAATCTGTGTGTTTGTGGGCACATCAGTAAACTTCTAAGACATGATTGCCTTGTCTTCAAATAACTGATAGTAACACCTGTCGCAAAGAGTTATTGTTACAAGTAAATGATACAAGGTATGCACAATGTCTTTTACATAAATGCTACTAAGTCAATGATAGTTGCTATTTCTTTTCAATCTTTTCCTTTTTCTCCTATCTCCTTTACCTTTACCTGTCAAAATCAAGATTTTAAAAAATCTTCAAATGGAAATTCGTTTAGTTTCTTCTTTCCAACAACAACAACAACAACAAAATATTAGTATAGAAAACTAACATTTACCTGGATGCAGTGGCTCATGCCTGTAATTCTAGCACTTTGGGAGGCCGAGGTGGGCAGATTTCTTAAGCCAAGGAGTTCAAGACCAGCCTGGGCAACATGGTGAAACGCCATCTCTACAAGAAATGCAAAAATTATCCAGGCACGATGGCATGCACCTGTAGTCCCAGCTACTTGGAAGACTGTGGTGGGTGGATTGCTTGAACCCAGGAGGTGGAGGTTGCAGCAAGCCGAGATTGAGCCGCTATACTCCATCCTGGGCAACACAGCAAGACCCTGTCTCAAAAAAAAAGAAAAGAAAAGAAAAAAGGGAAGGGAAGGGAAAAAGAAGAAGGAAGGAAGGAAGGAAGGAAGGAAGGAAGGAAGGAAGGAAGAAGGGAAGGAAGGAAGGATACATTCATGGAGGCACTGTTCTAAACATTTTGGTATCAAAACTGATTTACTCCAGAGAACAACCCTAGGTGGGAGATGCCATTACATTCTACTCTATTATTTTACACAGAAGGAAACTGAGGCACAGAGAATATAAATAACTTGCCTGAGGTCACTAGGCTAATGCATGGTGGAGCCAGGATGTGACCCAGGCAGCTAATGTTGCAGACCGAGTATAGATGGTCTGCTTAAGATCATGAAAAGACCAATTAGTTCTAGTTTTTGCTTCTGTCAGTTGACCCAACTTGGGAAGATAAGAACGCTAGTGTTTCTTTCAAATAAGAATTGTCATTTCCACTTGAATGATGCAAGGGTCTCAGTGGTTCTCTTCCGCTGTCTTGATAATTTCATCACTTAGTTCAGGCACTTTTTAGTGAACTCTAATCTGTTTTGGTATATTTCGTAGGGACAAATTACGACTAAAATGTGAGTTATACATAATAGACAGGTCACTTGCTGTGATCATAGCTACATAACAGTAGAAAGAAATTTCTCAAGTATTATTAGTGGCAAATGATTAAGGCGGCACTGATCATATATGTATTGGCTACATTTTCAGTTTGCAATGGTAAAATAGAGGTTCCATTTTTCAGCCTTTTTAATCAGTAGTCTTAGATTTGGTTGTCCCCTGAATTCAGCTTAATTCCAAATGATTGAAGAAATTATCAATCCTCCCTGCAACCTCCAATTTCAAAACATGATTGGACCTGAGAATAGTTACTTTTGGTAAAAACTGAAGCGACTAATAAATGTCACCAATCCTGTTGTTCCAATTATGACAACTTAACTGCAGAATTAGAAAGGATACCTAAATTGCCCTGGTTTTATTACATTGAGTTCCATGACGAGGGATCTAAAGCACAGGGCAGTGAAGAGATTTCCATGGTGATTATGGAATGAGATAACTGATTTCTAGATTTTTAATCCTGTGTAGCTGTTTTAATGCTGATTATTTTATCATGAATATTCTTCTTGGTTTAAAGGAGCATGGGGAGTATTTTAAGCAGAGTTTGGTTTTCCCAGATTTGTTTTAGCTCCTTTATCCAAGTGATTATGCCAGGGAGTTTCTTTGTGACTCCAAATACATAAGCATGTGCTTCTTAGGTTCCTTTTGCTTGTCTGTCTTTGGTGGTCATAGACATGAACAATGAATGCCTTGTAACTGAGAAGGCTGCTGGTCGTCCCTTGGTTCTTTTTCCAACACTTAAACGTGCACATGGGTCATATTGCTGTGTGGCACCGTCTCCAAGTCTGTGGCACAGTATAGTAGGACCATTATAAGGCTTATATAGGACTATAGTAAGACAATAATAAGGCTTGTTTCTGCACATTTCTTGACATAGCATAACAACATACCGTAAAGTCTGAAAGAAAATCATTAGCCTATGGTATGGCCACTACAACTATTCCCCAGTTACCATATCATGAAGAACTTTTACTGTATGTGTTTAAATTATGGCTATTATTCATCAGGAATTACAAAACGTATGTATTGTATGTTTTGACATTTTTATTTCAAAAGACTGACTTGTTCATTTAATTGCATTTAATTGATATGTTGTCAGCCTATCAAAAATTGTTAATTTTTTAAAATCTGAAGCCCTTAGGGTCTTTGTGGGTTTTTAATAGTAATTCAGTTATTTTAAGAATTTGCTCTTCTGGCTTTTTAAAATGGAAAAGTAATATACTTGCATAATAAATTTTTTTAAAAAGTATGGTTGGGAATATAACAAAAATTAAATCTCCCGTCTACTCTGTACCACCTGCCAGTAACCAATGTTAACACTTTCTTGTGTATTTTTCAAGAAACCTTCTATACATGTACATATATCCTTTTCATTTTATCCCAAATATGAGTGTTTTACATATCCAATTCTGGATAAGTGTGATATGTTAAAATCTATCTCTCTATCCTATGTTCTTTAAACACTGCCAGCCTACCTACAGCCATGACCTGGGTGGCACAGTAAAAGCCAGCTTCATATAACACCTGTTCCAGGCAGGTACTCTGAAGGCCTCTCTGATAACACTCATCCTGCTCTCTTGTCCTTGTCTCTCTGGCCTCTAGAAGGTCTGGCCCTAATAAAAAAAACTTTCTGATGAGGAATAATATTCATCCAAAAGTTCATTTATCATAAATGTGTAACTTGATAACTTTTCACACACAAAACATGCCATGTAACCAGCACCTGACCTTGCCAGGCCTGGATTCATACATAGCAACTATTGTTGGAGCTGAGTAGCTGCTGTCCCCTGGATTTTGTCCAGGCAGCCCAGTCCCCATCAGACACACACTGTGTGCACTTGCAGTTAGTCCTCGCTGTCTTTCTTTGACTTGACTTGCCTGACCCTTGTTGGCATTTGGGTGGTGACCTTTGCTCCCACCCCAGGCTGCTGAAGGAACCCCAGGACCCAAGCAGTAACTGCTTTGGGGAACCAGCAGGTTTGGCAAGCTGCCAGCAAGTGACCTAGTGGTAAAAGGATCAAGATTGTATTACTTCTCCCTTAGCTCTCTACTCCTCTGGTAGGAAAGCTGTGCATTAATGTTCGTAAAAATAGAAAAGAAGCTCATTATAGGTAATAATTGAAAAGTCAGTCAGAATATAAATAGAGTGGCTGTAATTAATTTGCTGAAACTTTCTGTAGTTCAGATCCATGAAAATGCAGCATTTGTGGTCGGTGGCATTAGCCAAGCCTCTTGCATGAATTAAACCTCAGATTTGGCTGCAGGGCATTTCTTTTCCTCTTTAGGAGCACCATACAGAAATCCTTTCAGAGTTAGTCTTTGAATAATAGCTCCATGATATCCTGCCAGGGCTGACTTTGTAAAACGTGTTTCACTTAATTGAAGCAACAATTATTATTTTAGTTGTGTGTCAAATTCAGCAAGCTAAGGCCTGTCCCCTGACTTGTTGGTTTAACTGATAAGATTTTGTTCCTCTGCAAACATAATGCAAAATAATCTCCTTCCCTCCAGTGTTTTCTGATTAGTGTTTGAAGACATCTTAGAAGATATGTCTTTCAGAAACACAAATAATAACATAAATAATGATCTTGGAATAGTGATCTTGGGCTGTATGCCCCCAAGAGTATGGTAGAAGATGAATCCTGGGACGAGCTGCTGAGCTGAAGCATTTTCATAAGTACCTGATTTCATTCACACATTGGCTTTATTGGAATAGTTCATTACCTCCAGGTTGAATCACTTCAAGGCGTATTGAGGGATACATCAGGCTGCAGAGAGGAGGTTCCTTACATAGAGCTTTCTGCATTTGGACTGCCAAGCCCAAAGTGCGTACAATTGCTGCCAAGAGGGAAGTAGGACTCCTTCTTTCCAGCCCCTTTTCTTTCTGAGAGTGATTGTATATGTTTTGGAGATGAGGCGGGCAGTGGTGAAGGCAAGTATCTTATTCTCACAAGAGAGAGAGAGACATAACTCTAAGACAGGAGGGTCTATGGAGGTACATTGATTGGTGTTCTCCCTGAAAGCCATATTAAGTGAGAAATTGCTGCTTTTTAGAGTCTTGGGAAAGGTAGAATTTTCTAGAGACTAACAGTGGAACTTAAATTCTTGGGCTAGTTGTGAAAAATGTGGTTGTAGACATTTGGGGCCATGGCATTCCCGACACAGAGTCCCTTGCTGGACTAATAGACTGCTTTTTAGTTTCTTGGTTGCCAGCCAGCCCCATAATCCTGTCTCAGCTCCACACACCACAGTGATTATGGTTTACACCCGCCAAGATAGTGGAAAGTTGCTGCCAAGCGGAATTAGGATTTTTCATGTCATCACTGCACCATTGAACAGTAAGCTTGTATGTAGCTCCCACGCCACTGCTTTCCCTGTGCTAGAAACAGGTTGGGCAGTAGAGCATTCCGACAGTCAGACCATGTCTTGTGTTGCAAATGGGTTTTGTGGAATTGGCATGTAAGGCTTGAAACAGCCAGCATACAAAAATATTTTAGAAAAGTACAAGCCTCTTCTCTGTCTTTCCTCAATCTTGTTAGATTTTAATAAGATTTACTGGGTACATTGGTTTCCATTGTAGGCTTTTTATTTAGCAAGACAAACTATGGATTTCTAAAACAATGGATTTTAATAGTGTTAGGTACTTTCTTTTATTTATTCCACCATCATTGATTGTCTGTGTGGATAAATCCAGGTGATCACATTGAAATTAGTAATTGAGGTGGCCTACAAGTGACTTGTCGCCATTGGTCTAGTTCATTGGCCATGAATGGACATGGTCCTTACCATTGTTCTGCCAACACTTTAGTATAAAGCTGCTGGATTCAATAGTGTTTCCCAAATACAGGTTCAGAGGCCAGTTGCATCACAATGCCTGGAGCATTTGTTAGATACACGGATTTCTGGGGCCCACTTCGGTCACATTCATCAGATGGTCCACAGCGGGGGCCTAGGAATTGGTGTGTTAAGCATGTACACAAGTGACTTGGATGCACTTCTTCTTGGTTTGGGAACTGCAGAAGATGAGCTCCTAGATGGCTATGTATGCACTTAAAGTACAGATCATGGGGTTTTCAGAGTTTGGAAAGTTGGCATACTCTGGAATATTCTAAACTCCAGATTCCAGATGCTTAAACCATCAAAAAGACCAAGGGGTTTTCTTATTCAGAGAAGTCGTAATGTACAGGATTATACAGGAGAAACCCAGCCAGGCATGCATCATTTGTGTTATTATTATTATTATTAAGTCAAGCACATATGTTCTGTCTCTAATAGTAGCAATTTTTTAAAAGGATTTTTTAAAAGACGGTGCCCCAAATGTTTTGCCCACTGTATGAAGCTCCTTGCACTGGGACTCAGTATAAAACGGCACTCTGTCACACTCTTTCCTCAGTGTATCTTACACAATGAGTTCATTAAGCCTTTAGTATTGCAGAAGAAAAAATACCTATTAATGAACATCTTTTAATAGAGTACAGGGAAATCAGACCAGTGCATTTCCTTAAACTAAATAGAATTCATTTGAGCCACTTCAGTCCCCATGTTCCCTAATCTTGGTTTCTTTGTTTCTCATATTTAATTTTCTTTGATTTTTCCCGTTGGCATGCCATTAAAAACTCCTACCCTCATTTGTGACAAATGTAAACAGTCTACTAAATTAGCCTGTTTTTAGTAGCTGGCAGTTCAGCCTTAATTACATGATATTACAGAGTCCCTAAGCCTGGTGTCTTCACTAGCTATGAACTCAAAATATGGCATTTTAGAAATTCACACAGTTCTGTTCTGCTATACAGAGGATTGTTCTGAGTTTGCTGCTGCTGCATAACAAATATTTTTTAAGGAGTTGATATGGCAGCATTATTATAACTGCATGTACAGCAACCTCCTGTGGGAAATATTGCAACTTAGTTGTTAAATCTTATACTGTTCCATATCCTATTTTCTTGTGTTGTTTTGGTGGCAGGGCAAAAATTCTACAATAAAGGTTCTTAAGTGTATGCATCCACTTTATTTTTGTATCTTTTTTCCTTCTCAAAAATGTGAACTGCATACCACAGCTTAGCACATCCCATCAAGAAAACAACAATCACCTAGGGATGAAGTGAGGCTGGTGGCAGTGGGGTCCCCAGGACAGTTGCCTCTAGCCAAAAGCATCCTCTTTCATTTTTCCCTAGTGTGAAAATATGCTATCTGTGTTGTCCTGTGAAAGGTCTTGGAAGCATTGCTCATGCTGGGCTGCTTTGAACAAGTCACTTACTATCTCCGGGCCTCAGTTTCCTGTCCTGTAACATAAAGTAAATAGGCTAAAATTGTGGTTTTCAAATGCAGCCGCCTATTGGAATCAGTTGATGATCCAGGTCAATTGACATATTTTGAAAACTTCCCAGAGGGTGGTAATATGCAGTCTTGCTTGAAAATCTCTGGATGAGATGTTCTCTGAGTCCTTTCCTAACCTAACACTTTCCTCTTCATGGAGGTAACCATATCTGAAGAATGTTCACATAACTGCATACTCGATGCTTCCTGGACCCTCAGCCCAACTTTAGATCTCTGTGGGGTGGTCTTAAAAACTCTTTTTCTAGGAAGCTCGTGGTATTTTATCCTATTGAATACTGTGCCAAAGGTGTTTGCTAAGAGTGTTGTCTCCTTGGGAAGACATGTGCTTGATGATGACTGAACTCCCAAGGAACGTGGCAACATGAGAGCTAGCCTTGCAAGGGCATATATTGGACCTTCTTATGAAGGAGCTGTGTGCACCAGGTAGAGAAGCAGCAGCTGCCCAGGAGGTCCTTCTTTTAGCACACAGATGGCTGCCTCTTCGCTAAGGGAGCTGCATATATCAAGGCTTCTTCTGAGCACATCTAGCCAGGCTCTGGCCAGCTCAGGATTCCTTCCTACAGTATGTGTTTTGGTGTGTTGCCCAGCTTTGCTTTTAGGTTTCCTATTTCATACTGGTGTAGGGCCTCTAATCATCTCTGGGTATTGAATTTCTGATGTTACTTCTAATGGCTTTGGAGTTTAGCTTCTTTTGTTTCCAGATTTGCATAAACAGTGCTGCCTTTGTCCCCTGGTCTTGACACAACTTCAAAGCTTTGATGGGCATCAAAGACACACTGGATCCTCATTTCTTAGACATCAGATTGCAGCAGTGCCAGCAGGTGACTGAAGGTTATAGCCCCACTTCTGGGCCAGTTTTCTGTCTCTCAGTCAGAGATTAGGTTACATTCTGCCAAGTCCTCTGACAATGGTTCTGAATCTTAACAGCTTTCATAAGGCCTGTGCAAATACCGTTGAACTAAAGGGGAACTGCTGGTGTTTGTCTAAAGTGGAAAGGGCAGTAACTCCCTAATATTTGCTGAACTCTCCTCACCCTGAGAGGCAGATTATTAAGTGTACCTCTGGAAAGCATGGAACCTCCAAGTCCATTGGCCAGACTTTGCTACTGATAATCGTCTTATGAGAGCCAAGACCTCATTTTC